>NW_026571047.1:11702535-12002535 GCF_026225935.1 Boleophthalmus pectinirostris | reverse complement strand
TATATTCTATGGTCCCATTTCATGCAGGTTGTATGATGCTATGGATAGATTTGATGTTCATATAAGTATTTATATATTTACTGACAGATAGACTTTATTCTTCTCCATCTATCCACCCTATACGGACTGCACAGATGCTTGCATCCTGACGTGAGTGCACACAGCGCTGATGTGGGAGCCATCACTCAGGACATTTTAATCCAGGCTTCTACTGACCACCTTCTGACTCAGACTATGACTATTGCTAATTGTGACTATAGTGAGTACATACAAGAAGAAAAGTCATCTAACATGTACTTATAGGCTTTCAAACACTATTAGGGCCCAGCAAGTGTAGCCTCTAGAACAGCACTACTGGTTTTAGTGTCACACATACAGACAAATTACAATTACACATTTTCTTACGTAGTTACAGCCCATTGGATTATTACATTAAAATGTGCCCACAACCAACAAACCAAGGTCTATAAACTGTACACATGCCTTCAATGTAATCCTGTAGTACCTTTTAGCACTGTCACATTTCACAGGCTGACTATATAAAGGGTGCAGTCAACATCACATTCAAAGTTACAAATCATCAAATCAAATGTATGTTGCGCTCATTTAGAGATGCACCATTGTGAATAAAAATAGATTCAAAATCCTCATAAAAGGACTCAATGTTGGTGGTTAAAATGCTAAAAGTCTAAAGGCAGGATAACAGCCAACAGCAGCTCCTCCTTTTCCTTTTGCTCCTGTTAGAAGAGTTTGTGCTGGCCTGTGCCTGGCCTGTGCCTGGCCTGTGCCTGACCCTCTACTTTCCTGAACATTTATTTTCTCTCCACATTTTGGATGTGTGGCTCTGCAGTACAAAGTGCATGTGGGCTTGGCATTCAGGAGTCCATTGTATTGTACTGTATGTGTTTGTGATCTTTTATTAGCATTAACTCCAGTTGGCAGTGAGTTCAGGGGACAAGTGGTTTTAGCCACAAACACGTCTCTTATGCTGTCTGCTAGTCCCCAAAATGTTCTCCCTTGTTTATCGTTATATAGTACTGGCCAATGCGGTAGCAAACTGACCTGGTCTCAGTCAGGCCTGTCCCCTCTGTGGTCACCAGCATGTCCGAGGAATGTGACTTCTGACAGCAACAACTGACACGTGTGTGTAGTTTGAATCCATGTTCGCAGAGCTGGTGGAGGACCTCTTATAAGTGCTGTAAATGAGAGGAACTATCAGAGAATAGTTAATGAGGCTATCTAAAATAACAAACAGTGATTTGACCAGCTAAAGCTGCTCTATGAACAAACCAAAGGCTCAGATTGGCCTGCCTTCTGAGAGGAACCTGTCAGAACAACTCAGGCACCTGTTCTCCAAGCACAGTATTAGTGCATCAGTGATTTGAAAGAGGGGTGCCTTTTTTGGTGGTGTCACTAAAACATCACCATCCACCACTACACCTAGAGGAAGTCACAGTCACCAACACAAGCCCTGATGGTGCTACCTGGTGTTTGTGGCACCCTTCTCTGTTTTGTGTTTGTTTGCAGGAACAGGAGAGTAGCTGGGAGCCAAAGACCACCTCCCAGTTAAGTCTGACATATCCTTAGTATAGTAGCATGTAAATAGTGTGTCAAACTAAAAAAAATAAAAGCTAGATAAATTTAGTGTGATGTTTGTAAATAGAAAACAACACCAAAAACCCACACACATACACACACAAAACCCCCAAATACTCAAAAATAAATAAGTACTTTTTTTTTTTAAGTATTAAGTTTAATGTGGTGTGGTGTTGTTATTATGTTGTTATTATTGTTGTTATTATTATGTTGTAAATAGTGTGTCAAACTAGAAATACCCCCAAAACCAGAACTAATACAGCACTAATCCTGAACTAAACCTGGCCTAAACCAGGACTAAACTAGGCCTAAACTAGAACTAAACGAGGACTAACCCAGGACTAAACCTGGACTCCTAACCTCTATGAAAAAGTCAGGCTCCATGTTGGCTGCTGAGGTGCTCAGATGGAAGAAACCAAGAGAGGCCCTGTCCATCAACTTGCAAGAACTGTTCCCTCATGTTGTCTGTATCCCGAAGCCAAAGCAACGGGAGGTTATTATCAGCATTCACAAGTGTCCATCATTGACTAAGCTGTGCATTGGGAGGTTTTAGGTGGTTTTAGCACACAGGCTATCAATTAACCACAATTTGATTCCATGAGCACAAACAACAGCCAGACTATAAAAACAGCAGTAAAAACTATGTCCAAGTTTGCACACAAAGAAGATTCTCAAATAATACTTTAAGACATTTTCATCCAATCTGACCTGATCAATCCTAATGTCTTCTCAATTGAGGAGGATAGGGACCAGGGACAAATAAATACATATGACCTTTGACCCCACTGAGGTCACAGTCAGGTGCAAAATAAACTTAAAATGTGGGAGGGGCTAGAGCACATCTATATGCCCAGAAAGTTACAAAACAGAGATAGGTACAACAGTGGAATGGCACACCAGCCTCAGTGCAAGTAGGTCCTAGAGCCATTGGACCAATCACAGGGCAGCATTGTGGTTTGTGGAAAAAGCCACAAGACTAAAACAAAACAATAGACTATGGTGGTATAGGTAAGAGCTGTGCCAGACTGATCATGTGCCAGTGAAACTTTCTTGGTCAAATAAAGTCATTTAAACACCTACAATTTGAAAGTTAAGTAGTTCATTTTACAGTGAGCCTACATTCTGACCTGTTTCCACCTTTCACATCTTCACAACATTTGACATCATGAATGAAGTCAATCTATAATTTTATCTCATCAGTACTCAATCAATATTAATCAAGTGTTTGTTTAATATTTTTCTATTACTTGATTTGTTAAGATAGTACTTGTGGCAAATATTTAACATAGCCTAAATTTAAATCAGTTAAGTGGCAGTTTGTGGAAAAATATTTTAATAATTAAAAAAATAGAGAGAGAGAAGAAGTAGAGGTGAGTTCTAAAGCTCTGTTTAGCTATGTTGGGCTGGTGCTCAGCAGGCCGCACCTGAGTGGACAGACAGCTGTTAAGCCCAGAGCACCTATAGTAGCACCAATGGGACCAGCCATATGAGCATCACACTGAATGTACCTATGGAGCCAGATTCTTCACTGTTGTCCTACACAAAACTTTCTTATGCAGTAGGCTGTCTGTTACAACCATAGACTGTATAAAGAACTAATTAAAGAACCACAAAGTAGTTATTCATATGGCTACTCAAATCAAATAAATATCAAATAAAGGCCATGTTCAGATTGACAGGATATCGTGGAGAACAGAACGAACACGTAACGACGAAGTAAAAAAAAAGAAAGTACAGTAAAACATTGCCTTTGTTTTGGGAAATCTACCATGTACTCGCCGTAGTAAAGAAGCCCCTCCTTCTTTACGTAGTGGTGACGTTCATCCAATCAGATCTCTTCGCGCGGAATTTTGAAAATTTTCAAATCACCATTCACAAATGTGTGGAGTATACATCCGCCAAAAGTGTAAACAAAATAGTCCGTTTGCGGCCATATAGTTAAACAATGGCCTCGAGAAGCAAAAATGAGCCATTATATGTAAATAAAGGGACGGATTTACACGCGAGCTTTTTGATTTTTAATACAACCGGTTTATTTAGAAAGTTCGGTGCATGTTGTAATTCTGGCGGAGTGATATCATCCTAGCTTCCAGGAAGAGGACACGGTCAAGCGGAGTTGAGAAATTATATATTTTTCGTTTACCGTTCGTCGGGCTGCATCGTGTGCCATGGAACAATAGTGGTTTTGGATATGTTTTAGCTGTAAAACACGTTTAACACACGCGGGATTATTTTATGGCTCACCAGAGGTTTTAGAACGGTTTTACAGGTAAGCATCGGTCGCAATGAAGTTACTTTACCTATTCCCAAGCAAGTACAGGATTCATCTGTTGCCATGTGTCTTCGTTTGTTTCAACATGTTTGATGCCAGAAATAGAATTAACTATATGCTCCCGTGAATGGCAATACTTTCTACGTGTTTTCATGAGACATCTAGAAACAGCATTAATTTGTATGTAACGATATTGCGTATTTTATGACTGTATTATTAGCGCTAACACATTAACTATTGTTCTTGAGTAAAGTTAGACGCTTTTTGGTGTTACCTTTTGGGTGTTTACTGTTGTTCAATGTTCAGATAACGGGATAAAGATGCCATTGCACGGGAAGATAGTTGTGTTGAAGAGGAGCGGGGGAGATGGGACAGAGTTCCCCCTGACTGCCTCCTGTATGTTTGGAAGGTAAGAGACAACACGCTTATTAATCTTTAAATAGAGGAAATGTTTCAACAGAAGAGCAAACTCTTTGCAGTATGACTTGTTATTAAAGACTGTTGTTACATTAAATGCTCATGTTTGTTTATCTTCTCTGCACAGGAAGCCTGATTGTGACATTCGCATTCAGCTTCCTCAAGTGTCGAAGGAACACTGCAGAATTGATCTCAATGAAAACAAAGAGGTAACATTTAACCAACATTTAATTAACTGTAATATTGGATTTTTAGGATTGGATTTTTTTTAAGGTCTTACCACAACAAATCTTTTTCCAAACCTAGGTAATTTTGACAAATCTCAGCTCAGTGAATCCAACACAAGTTAATGGTCAGGCTTTGCAGCAGTCAGAGCGTCTTAAACATGGAGATATAATAACTATCATTGATCGTTCTTTCAGGTTGGTCTTGACTTTCCTCAATTTATGACATTTTTGACATTCTTTCTGGGTGACAATAATAATTTGATAACTGCAGGTTTGAGTATCCTCCTCCACCAACGCCAAAAAAGAGATCATCTGTTGGAGGAAAAGTTGAGACGCCTGCAATTGGTCAGTCTGCAATAAATGACCTGAACAGTTATTTTGTCATTCTAGCAATGTGTTTTTGTGTGTTGTCTAAATATTATAAATATAACATTTTCATCAGACCCACATCTAAAAGATGGGGCCAATATTGACAATATTCAGCGGTCTCTGGAGAAGACACAGGAGTTGGAGTCCAAAGAGGATACCAGTCTGCTGGAAGGCAAAACGGCATCACCTTTCAGTGATTTGTATCAAATGATCAAACAGTCTCTTGATGTTAAGACACCCCGCAAGTCTTCTGTCAGTGTCCTGCAGACTCCTTCATCCAGGTTATGCACACCAAGACCACAGTCGGCTAGGAAAAGCAATCAAACACCTGTGGAAGAAAAAGGAACACCCCAAGAAGCTGACTTGATCATTCCAGTTAATGAGGCACATGCTGGAGATTCATCGCTGCCTGCAACTCCAAAGTCAGGCAAAAAGAGGCGCTCTGCTCAACTCGCTACAGAAAGAGCTACACCGGCTGTCCCTACCTCTCCTCGTCCTACTCCACAGAAGTTTACTGTGAGTGAAGCGCTTGAGCAAATATCACAAACTGCAAGGTCACCATCAGGAAGGAGGAGCAAAGAGACCACATCACCTGTATCCACAAATGAACAAGTTGGATCTCCTTCAAAAACCTGCAAGATGACCCCAAAAAGCTCAGAGAAGGGTAAATATTTAATTCATTCATAATATTTAAAACGGCTATCTCATGACTGTTTTTACTATACAATCATAATCCACAGAGAAGTCCAAAAAACGCAAGAATGAGGAGCTTGCTGCAGACCTGCCCTCACAACAGGTGAAGAGGAAGAGAGTCTCTTTTGGCACTCATCTGAGTCCAGAGCTATTTGACAAGCGCCTGCCCCCTGACTCTCCTCTGCGCAAAGGAGCCACCCCACGGAGGAGCCTGTCTCTTTATAAACCTAAACAGTCACTGCTCAGACGGGCTTCTGTGATTGGGTTGCTCAAGGTAAGACTTGTTTTTGCTTTTTTGCAAATACAAATATTCATAAATGTATGTTTTCCATTTTCCTTGTCATAAGGAGTATGAAAGCCCAAAAGCAAAAAGTCCTGCTAAAATGAAAACTCCTTCACCTAAGAAATCAAGTGCTTCTCCAAAAACACCAACTTCGGGGAAAAAATCACCAGCATCTCCCAAATCACCGGCCTCAAGAGCCCAGTCCCCAAAAACTAAAACCCCATCACCTGGAAGGAAATCTACCATCCTGACTGAAGCCTCCCCCAAAGCAAAGTCACCTACCCAGAAGGTTCAGACTCCAAAATCCTCCTCACCCAGAAAGACTCCCACCCCCAAGAAAGCCTCTCCTAAAACACCCAAATCACCCAAGGCAGTGTCACCCAAAGGTCAGACGCCAAAATCTAAATCTCCATCTCCTGGAAAGGGTGCTACTCCCAGGAAGGTTTCCCTTAAGACACCCTCACCAAAATCTGTCAAAACTACCCCTTCCAAGTTCACTGAAGAAACACCTAAGAGAAAGTCACCAGGCCTTGTGGTTAAAACACCTCTTCTGTCAGCAGATCAGACTCCAAAAGTGCAAGGGCGTTTTTCTGTGTCCCGTATCGACACACCATCTCCAATAGCTGAAGATGTTGTGGTGGAGTCTGTCCCTTCAGCCATGGTTACTCCTAAAATCCCACTGAGGAGGAAGAGCATGAAAAGCTCTGCAAAGAAAACTCCAACTCTGAAGAGTGCTGCTAAAGTGATGCGCAGAAAGAGTGGCATCATGAGAGCCTCTATGAAAGGTATATGGTGTGTTAAGTTAAACTTGGTCAGATTTGAATAATAAATACTGTATTGCAGCATAATATCCCTCATCCTAATATACATTGATATTGTGTATGCTTTGAATTATCTGCTAAATAATATTGACCCATAAGGGAAATTACTTGGACACAGTACCCCACACATCACATTACAATAACAAAAGAGTAAAAAATATAATGGTAATAATAAATTCTAAATAAGTAGCAATAAAATGAGACTGGTGTCAAATACAGCAAAATATATAAATGTGTATGTACAAGTAAAGTAAAATATAGTACTATAAATGCAGTATAATCAATAAATACCAGCACTGGCGTTGATGTAAAGTCTATAAATTATTCTTATACAATGTTTTTTTTTATGTGTATATATAAATATAGTGATGACATCCTGGGCAGACATTGTGAGATTTGGTAAAGCTAAAGTCCAAGTGGCTGTTCCAAGCAAATCACAAGTCACCAAAAAGACCAAGAAGAAGAAGGCTGTTCCCAAACCACAAGTAAAGTCCCCTACAGAGAATCCTTCCGAGGTAATGGTGTATCATAGTACAACATACTACATACTTTGTCTCTTCCTATTTTCCAGACCCCCAAGCGACGACTTGTGGACCATGTCAGCACAGGACATGCTGCTTCCCCTGCAACAATAGTCGTGGGAAGAGCTCACAGGCTGAGAGTTGCACATTCAGGTGCCCCACCAAAAATTGTCACCAACACAGCAGTGCTAAGAAAGAACCTTTTACAGGATGAAGATTTGACTGGTAAATTTGTGTTTAGATTTATAAAATGTGAAAGTAATTTTATTTTCTTACAAATGTTTTCATTTCTTTCAGGAATTTCTGATATGTTCAAAACCCCTAAAAATGAGAAGAGACAATCGACCAAAATCACGAGTGCAACAAGGACACCCTTGACAGATGTCAACAAGTCACAGATAGAGCCGTCTGTTTTGAATACGCCGGAGGAGACTGGTTAGTGCTGCTCTACTTGTGGCCTTTCATTAGTTTTTCTTTAAACCTAAACATATATATTTTCTATTGTAGGTGAAATGGTTGTATCACCAATGAGTGTTGCATCTACAGTTAAAGGTAGAAGATACAACAGTGAGGCAGTCCAGCGTCTCCTTGATGAAGTTCCTCTCATGGACATTCAGTGTGAATCCACTGAACATGGCATAGAAGTGAAAGTGAATACGCCAAGAACTCAGAAATCAAAACTGCAGGCGCAGGAAAGTCTGACTGGAGTGAAAAGGATGAAGACTCCAAAACAAAAGGTAGAACCTGTCGAAGACCTGAGAGGCAAACTTCTCAAGACTCCAAAAGAGAAGTTTGAGCAACAGGAGTGTCTGTCTGCAGTAAAACACATTATGAAGACTCCAAAAGACAAGATTGAGCCAGTTGAGGACCTGAGAGGAAAGCTATTGAAAACTCCTAAACAAAAGATTGAGCAGCAGGAAGACTGTCTCACTGGAGTAAAGCGAATCATGAAAACTCCTAAAGAGAAAGCCTTACCTGTTGAGGACCTGCAGGGAAAGCTGCTGAAAACTCCTAAACAGAAGCCTGAAATGCCAGACTGCCTCTCTACTGTCAAAATGATCATGAAGACTCCAGACCAGAAGGTGGAACAACCAGAGCGCATTAGTGGAGCCAAAGGACTTGCAAGAACCCCTAAACATACAACTGAGCAGCCAGAATGTCTGACTAGAGTGAAGAGGATCATGAAGACGCCAAAAGAAAAGTCTGAAGTGATCGATGACATCAGGGGCAAACTCCTACTGACTCCCAAACAGAAGGGTGAACAGCAAGTGTTTCTGACTGGAGTGAAAAGAATCATGAGGACACCCAAACAGAAGGTTGAACAGCAAGTGTTTCTGACTGGAGTGAAGAGAATCATGAGGACACCCAAAGAGAAGGGCCAACCAGTGGAGAAGAACTTTGGCCTTAAAAGGCTCCTGAGGTCACCGCGATTGAGGGGACATGCTCCAGTGGAAGACTTTGAGGGACTTGAAGAGCTAATGAAAGAACCAATTGAAGAGCAAACATCTGAAAATGCAGAAGGTAAATATCTTGCAGGCTGTCAAAATGAAGTTGGTAATGTATTTAATTTAATGTCTTATGTTTAGAAACTGTTGATGGTCAGCCAGAGACTTCTGAACAAGCAGTAGTTGATCAAACTAAATCTGACAAAGTAATTACTCCTAAAGGTGAGTATCCCCCCCCATTGATTTTTATATGTTGCTTGTGAATTCAAATCTTACTTTATTTTCTTCTGATTGTAGAAGTAGTTGTCGACCAACCAGAGAGTACCTCTATTTTCTCAGAAGATGTTAGTGAAACCTCAGCTGTGGAGTCTATACAAGGTTCTCTTGGGACAAAGCATATGCGTGGTAGAAGAGCAAAGGTCTCTAAGCCTAAAGTAGAGGACAAACAAGATCTCTCTGAAGAAACTGTTCAGGCACCAGTTAAAAGCAGACGATTGAGGAAAGTAGAGTGTACAGCCCCTAGACAGACAACACGAGGTAGGACTGCAAAGGTCTCTAAAGAGGAGGAGTCAGAGGAGCCTGTTCATGAGGAAAGTGTTCCTGAGTCCACAGTCAAGCCAGTAATACCCAAAACATCTGAAGAAAGTTCCCAGGAGCAAATTGAGGAAGTAAAAATTTCTCCCATTGAACCACTGCTAGAAATGGAGTGTGAACAGAATCTCCACACTGCTGTCCAGAAGGTAGAAATTCCTGCAGCATCAGAGCAGCCTGCTGTGAAACTAAGACGAGGCAGAAAGACCAAAGCTGCAAAACCTTGTGATGTCACTGTGACAGCAGCCAGCAATGCTACACCATCTGCTAAGGCTCCAGGTACTTTCATTTGTGGTACTCTATTGCTGCATGTTCGAACTGCTTCTGCTGTATCTAAAATATGTATTTGTTCTTTGTGTTCAGAATCAAATGAAATAATGCCCAGTAACAACCAGAATGGTGACGCCCCTGAAAAACTTACAAAACCTGCTTGCGGCAGAAGGGTCATGGAAACTGACGCAGAGAAAGGGTTAGTGCCTGCTGAGGATGCAAAGAATGAAGAGGTTTCAGCCTTTGTTCCAGTTAGAGGCCGTCGAGGCAAGAAAATTGAAGCTCCAGCAGACCCTGCTGTCAAACAGAGGCGAGGGAGAGCTGGAAAAGGCCAAAAAAGCACTGAAACGGTTAATGTTTTACCAGAAGAAACTCGACAGGAGGCTGAGTCTGTCCCTGAACAAGCTGATGATCCTACATGTGTTTCTGAACCTGCTGAAGAAATTCAGGAAAAATACAAAAGAGGGAAAAAAATTAAGGCCCCCGTTGACCCAGAGCCAAAGATCATTGTAGTTGAAAGTGAGCTGCCAGCTCAGTTAGAGCTATCTGTGCCCAATGAGAAACCAAAACGGGGGAGAAGAGCAAAGACACAAGAAGAACCTGCCCAACCAGAGGCAGAAAGTGCTGTAGAAGAAGCCAGCCCACCTGCTGTGGATGAGGCTGTTGACATGGAGCTCTCAGTACCCACTGAGAAACCCAAAAGAGGGAGAAAACTCAAGTCTGCAGCTGAACCTCTCCAAACTGAGACTGAAATCACAGAAGTGAAGAGTAAGCCTGTTGTTAAATCCCAGACAGAGAAGCCTAAAAGAGGGAGGAGAGCTAGACCTGCAGAGAGTATTCAGAGCACTGAAGTCTCACAGAATCCTATCCAGGAAAAAAGGGGGCGCTCTGCTAAACTGGAGGAAGGGCACAAATCAGTGCCTGAGCAACAGCCATCAAATGTTATATTTCCAGAACCTCCTAAGAAAATGCGGGGAATCAGGAAAGTAGAAGAACCAAGTGAGGAGCTCCAGATAAAAGAGACTGCGGAAAAGACTCCAGTCATTGCAGAGCCAGTCAGGCCTGAACCACCAGCTCCCAGATCTCGGCGAGGGGCTCCAAAACGAAAAGAGGCTGAAAATATCACTCCAGAAGAAGACACTGAAGAGGTGTCTGTGAGTAGTGCTACAAACAAACCCAAGAGGGGCAGAGCGAGCAAACAGGAGGCCAAAGGAGAGATCAAGGAATCAGAGGTAAATGCTCCTGAGCAGGCTTCTGAAGATGACACTGCTCAAGCTAAACCTACAAGAAGACGAGGCAGACTTGCAGCGCCTGCTGTCCCAGCTAAAAGGGCTCGCAGAGGGGCACTTGTTCCCTCTGAGGAGAGCCCTGCTCAGGCCACAGAGGAGATTTGTGAATCTGTAACTGTCGAGCCTGTAAAAAGGGGCAGAAGAGCAACTAAGATGCCAGCATATGCTCAAGGGTGTAAAAGCCAAGACAACTCTACTCTTGAACTCAGTAATGAAGTGGAAGACACAGGCAAATCTAAAAGATCTGTCAAGTGGAATTCAGATTTTCAAGTGATAGAAGTTACACCCTTGAAGACAATTCGGGGGAGAAAGACAAAATCTGCTCAAAAGAATGAGGCTGAAAATGTGCCACACAATGCCACAAATGCTGAAGAGAAGGATCTCTCGGAAAATGCCCAACCAGTGAAGAGAGCAAGGCGAGGGGTGAAGGCAGCTGTGGAGGAAGAGTCCACCAAGACCAATGTGGACAATACAAAAGCTGAGACGCAGCCCAAAACCAGAAGAGGTAGAGTGGCTAAGAAATGATTCCTTTTGTAAATGGTGCTAAACAGACTTTGTATCCAATTATTTTTATTTTGTTTTATATGCATTTTAGAACATTTAGTGTGTAAAAACAAAAGCACTGTTTTATTTTTTTCACTGAATACTGCAGGGAATCTTGTCTTAATATTTTGTATCAGGTTTAGTTGTGTCTAACCCATGGATCTTCTTGCAAGTGTTATATGATGAACAAAAAACAAACTTTATTAAATTTTTTACATGTAAGAATACTGTGTTTATCATTTGTTTAAACATGGACAGCTTTTTGCAATGTTGCAAGCTTACTTGGTTCACATATGGCAGCTAAAGTTTAAATGATATTTTGATCATTACTCATGCTGAAAATAAAGGTACAACAATGGTGACTGTATTTTTTTTTTTATATATATATATAAATAAACATTTTTAAACGCTTGCTTAATGCGTATTTAAGCATTAAATATTAAAAATGATCAAACTGCGTAAGCAAAGTTGCAATGCTGCAGTAGTGTTATTTTGGCACCGGAACTATTGTAGAGTCAAACGCCACACGGACTAGTTATGAGGAGGGACATTGTAGCAAACGCACAGCGGACGCGGGATGCAGTTTTGTCTGGCGCATGTGGAATAGTGCACGAATTTCTGCTACATTAGTTTTGTAATTTCTCTTCCCATGTCCATATCAATGGAGGCGGATATTAAAACGACACCTAAAGGCTTTCATTGCTCTTTGTGCAATGTCAGTATACCAAACCGTAAGTAAAACTTGCTAACTTTTCCTTAGCCACATCTCAAGTCTTCTCTGCATTGCTTGCTTCTAACCATAAGTTATTTAAACATGCTGATGAGCAGCGTTATTTCTTTTAGTTCTCTGACACAACGTGTTGACTTTCATTGTATTTTCTATCAAGTTGAGCGTCTTTAACTTGTATTATTGTAATCTTAAGGACATCAGCATAGACACATTTTCATATATACAGCTAACTTATTTCACCCTTTGCAAATGCACTACCTGTTTATCACACAGTTTATGCAAAACATTCAGAACTATATTACTCGTCCCCAGAGCCAAGCTTGGAGCAGCACGTGAAAGGGCGCAAACACCAGACGCTCAGCACTGTGAGGTCCACCAGGAGGTCTCAGGAGGAGCGCAGTGTGTTCGTCAGCGGTTTGAAGCCAGATATCTCCAACACTGACCTAGCCGAGTACTTCCATCGCTTTGGTCCTGTCGCAGATGTCATCATGGATAAAAACAAGGTTAGGCAGACCGTCTTAGATCCAAGATGCTGTTCTGAATTTAACAGCAGCACTGATCTGTTTGCTCTCATAGGGTGTGTATGCCATTGTCCAATTTGATGAGATTGATGGCATGAACACTGCTTTATCTTGTATTGAGCATCGACTGAAAGGCCTGAAGCTCCGTGTCAAACCCAGAGAGAAGAAGGAGTTTAAATTAATACCTAAAAAGAAAAATGACTTTCAGAACCTACAAGAAGTTTTTGACAGACTTAAGCCTGAACTGTGTCAGCTGGGGTCTGTAAGTGACTATTGTTTAAAATAAAATAATATCTCGCAATTGCTTTAATATCTGAATGCATATATCTTTTATATTTGTTTATTCTAGCCCTAACAAAACACTTAAACACTTAACCTAATCTTTTCCAGGTAAACGCACAGATACAGCACATGGTAGAGCGTTTTCAGCTTGGAGACAATGAAAAGAAAGCCAGAACCTTAGTAATCCAACTACTGCAAGAGGTCTTTGTTGAGTTCTTCCCAGGTATTCTCTCTCATGTATGCCTCAAGCTTTACATTTATACTTCTTCATTTACTAATGATCGTTTTACAGACAGCAAAATTATACCTTTTGGATCTTCTGTCAACACTTTTGGTATCCACTCGTGTGACTTGGACCTGTTTTTGGACTTGGAAAACACCAAGGTCTTCCAAGCTCATGCCAAAGCCAACTTGGAACAGGTCTGTTTGTTTTACAGACACATTTTTTTCTCAAATCTAATCACAACATTTTCAAGTTTAAATATTTTTTGTTACTGTTTAGGCCGGGGAGGGCATGTCAGATGATGGCCGTTCAGAAGACTCCATATTATCTGACATTGACCTATCCACAGCATCTCCTGCTGAAGTTTTGGACCTAGTGGCTGCCATCTTGAAGCGCTGTGTCCCCAGTGTGGACAAAGTTCATGTTGTCAGTACAGCCCGGCTTCCTGTGGTCAAATTTCACCACAAAGAGCTCAATCTGCAGGGAGACATCACCCTTAACAACAGGTCAGCTGACACTTTGAACCACTACAGTTCATTGTAAACAAATGGTGACCTGTGATTTTTCACTATAGGCTGGCAGTGAGAAACACACGCTTCCTTCAGCTGTGTTCTGGAGCAGAGGAGAGACTGAGGCAGCTGGTCTGCACTGTGCGACTGTGGGCCAAGCAGAAGCAGTTGGCTGGTATGTTCCACCCATGCATGTGCTCTTTCTCAAAGCCTAGGGATCTTGCCATAGAAGTGGGTCCTTCCTAAATCACTCCCTTCCATTCTGAGGTTGCTGTCCCGTCCTGGCCTCAACAAACTGCTAATGAAACAGCCTTCAGAGTGCATTATGGGTAAATTTGTATGAGCAAGGCAGTGAAACAAAAATATATCCTTGGTTGTTTACTAACATTTTAACAAATGGGATGACATATGTCCATGGAGGACATGAACTTGGATGATGTGGATGCCTAGCCACACACAGATCAAGGTAAGGCACGATGCCTAAGCTTTGGGAAACCACTGTGAACTGGGTAAGATGTTTGTGGTTTCATTTTTAGTCTGCAGATGTCAGTAAAACAACATGTGATTCTAACTGTATGGGAAGCTTGCTAATGAACATAATGATTTATTGAAATAATAAACTAAAAAGTGGAATTCTTTTTGCTCATGATCTCTCTGCAGTGTCTTCATCCTGTCCTCTCTCTGTAGGTAACCTGAGTGGAGCAGGCCCTCTGCTCAACAACTATGCTTTGACACTTTTGGTCATTTTCTACCTGCAGAACTGTGACCCTCCAGTTCTGCCCACAGTAGACCAGCTCAGACAAATGGCATGTAAGTGTTTCTATGATAGTCGGTCTGATTTATTCAAAAACAAGAGTTTTTTAAAGGACTTTATAGTATCTCTCTTACTGTTGATCACAAAGATTGATCATAGGCTCACTCTCACTCCAAAATATCAAACAGCCTTGATATCAGTCGCAGCTTGTCTTTGGTCTTAACATAGTTGTCAATTTAATTTTTGTCGCAGTCTCTACGACTCGCCATTTTCCCCACTAACAGAAATGTTTTATCGCAGATGGCAAAGTCACGCAGTGGGCACCCTGCTTTAGAGATTTAAGCCATGTTAGAATGTTGTTACCTCATCAGAAACATACCTGTTGTTGTGTTTTGTTTGTTTGTTTTGTGTCAACATTCAAAACTCTGTATGCTCTTTTATGATCATGGTCACATTTTTATATAGCACTTTTCTTCAAGGCACATTTACCCAGAAGTCACCCTGGGGGTGAGGTGGGTTATATGTTTTGCCCAAGATAGAATTATACACCAACTTGTGAGTCAGTGGATCCGACCACTCGACCAATGATTTAGGTTGAGGGCAGCATTCAAACCGCCAATGTTCAGATCAGAGGACAAACACTCTGAGCTACTGTCACCCCATGATATCTACCTTGTAGCTGTTTAATTGAAAACTACCACTTCATGACATTTTTACCTTTTGTTCAGTAGAGATTGGCACTTCCAGGGGCTGAAATCGTGAAATCGTCAAATTATTTTAGTGGAGGTGTATGGAGTTTTAAAACACATTTTGAGCACGTCTTGTATTGCCTCATGACATCATCATTTGGAATCATAAGGCTGTTTTCAGTTTGAGAGGAGAATTTGGCTTAAAGGTTCAGGATTTAGGTGTTACACACATGTGAATGAAACAAAACACAACTCTGGGTATGTTTTAGATGAGAAAACGACATCATAATCAGAAAATGGCATAATATGGGTTTGTTAATCTAACTTCTGTTTACCTGTTTTACACTTGCAGGTGAGGAGGAGGAGTGTGTGATTGAGGGTTGGGACTGTACTTTCCCCACCCAGGCCATTGCTGTGCCTGCAAGCAAAAACACTCAAGATCTTTGTTAGTGGCATTAATTTCCACTCCATGTATCTCATCATGTCTTAATTCTAATGACAATGCTAAACCTGTGTATTGTGTTCACAGGTGGCCTACTCACTGGCTTCTTCAGCTTCTATGCCAAGTTTGAATTTGCCACAAGTGTTATTTCCCTCAGATCTGGACAGTCAGTGCCAATTGAAACTTTTCAGAAAAAAGCAGATGAAGTCATGAAAGAGGATTCAACCACTAAGCCTCATCAGGGCAGCCCAAAAATTGGCCCTATGAATATCTTGGACCCTTTTGAGCTTTCCCACAATGTAGCTGGAAACCTAAATGACCGCACAGCCCGCAGCTTTCAGAAGGAGTGCCAAGAGGCGGAGAAGTACTGCCGCAGCTTGCAATACCAGAGCAAATCCAGCAAAGGGAAGTCATGGGGGCTGGTGCGCCTGCTCACCCCCCACGGTGAGGTGCAGCAGACCCGGGCTGAGCTCTTCACAATCAGTATTCCCTTCAAATCAGACGTGCTCCCAGAAGACCTCTGTAATCAACAGCATATAGCCAAGGATGCGTTCTCCTTACTGTGGTTTCAGCGAGTTTGTGCTGTAGTAGAGGGCATTTTCCAGAATGTTCTCAAGTGTCACCTTGTCTCTGCTCCTGAGGTATTTGACGCAGGTGAAGATATGGAGGCACAGAACTCGTCTTTGGATGACAGTGGTAACAGTGTAGAATCTCCTGTTGAGCTTGGTCCGAACATAGGAACCAAAAGGCCACTGTCATGTGACAGTGAAGACTCTGTGTCACCTCATGGCAAGAAACCAAGGTTGTCCAAAAGGGGGCGCACCACACTGTCTCCCTGGCTGTGGGAGCAGAGGCACATAGTATGGGCGGGGAGGAGGAAAGTGAGGCGAGAGCTGATCAAAGACTCTGAGGCTAAAGCTGAAGGGAGCTGTGTGGAGCTGGAGACACAGGTCACGTCTCACATCACTGAGAAAGAACCAGAGCTTAAAGAGGCACTGCAGTTCAAACTGCAGCCTCAGGTGGTGGGGGCGAAAGAGAGCACAAGCACCCTGCTGAAGTTCCTGCCTATTCATGATTCAGCTGGACTCTTTCAAGACTTCTTCCATTTTCTGGAAGTGTTTCTGCCCAAGATGGTAGAGACAATGCTTGTGAAAAGAGTAGATAACTAAATGTTTACATATTGTTGTCAATGTACACTTTTTTTGGTGGTATTTCTACTTCTTAATATGCACTATTGCAGGTGGACCATGTCCCTAAAATGATGTCAGAAGAGTATTTTTGTAGTCCTCACTATACGTGTTTGTGTTGAGAGATAAGGTTTAATATTGGTTTATTTGTATAACATTGAGGTCTGGAATGGCTTAAATTCTGTTTTATGCTTAAAAAGCCCATTTTATGTTTTTAGTATGTTTTGTTAACATAATGCTTCTCTGTGACATTTCTCTTTAAACTCTAGTGGTCATGTGACATGAAATGAATGAATTAGCAAAGTGTTTGTCAGACACTACCTATTCTCACGACTGATGAAGACCACCATCGACAGTTTTAAATAAAAGTCTTGGTAGTGCTTTGACAGCAGCAGACATGGCTTGGATTGTTTGCTTTCATTTGTTTACTTGTGTGTAATGCTTTTCATTAGGTCAGGTTTCCTTCTTGTGCGTGACTGGAGCAATGAGGGCCATTACTCGGCAGGCAGGCTGACTGCTTTATGAGACCGAGACAGGCCACAGCCCAGGGACCTTAGCTTTGATTAACATCATTCATCTCTGCACTTAAACGTCTCATAGTGTGTGGCCAGGGGGACCTAGGCAGGTTGGTGCTCAGTAAATGGTAATTTCAATATATGCAGTGAAAAGTTCAAATCAGATGCTGTATTGCCAAACCAAATGAAATTGAATAGATTAAAATTGAAAATCAGCTGAGAATACAAACCTCAGATGAAAAACGGCCATATCTTGCATTGGTTAAAATGATGTTTCACCTGTATCCTAATTTCTGGATAAATATCCAGTCATTCAATCAATTTTCACTCAGAATGTGTGAAACTACCAGATAAAATGTGGCCAAAGCAACACCATTTCTGACTATTTTCTAGCTTATCTTAAAGGTGCACAGTGTTGCTTAGTTTTTTTGTATTATTGTTGTTCATGTTTAATGAAGTCTCATGGGGAAATCCACACTTTTATTTGTGTCATTTATTATCAGTGTCACAGTGCTGGGGCACCTGAGCTAGTGCAAGCATAATTAGATATTGAACATCCAATCCATGGGTTTCAGAATGATGACAAATTAGGACAGTTGCTACAGCCATTGACAATTTTAAACCATTTAAATATATTTAACATAATTTGAATGGTAAAATGTCCTCAAAATGTTGCCTGTAAGGAAACTGAAACCCATGAAATCTTTTTTTTTTTTTTTTATAAACTCTTTTAGTCAAGGGTTTCTTTGTGACCTTACCTGAAACACATAAAAGGAAATATTTTTTACAGCGGACCTCTAACTTTACAAGTGAAAATGTTATTGAAGCTGATCTGTTACATATTCACAACCACCAGTCATGAAAATCATTCATTACAAAATAGTACAAAAATTACAAATTGGGCATTGGCTGATTTCTTTGTGTTTTTGAAAATGGGAAAATGTACTGATACAGCAGTCTTTAGATGAGTCATATATGGAAGAGTACATAGCTGAGATTTGCTGTATTTAGTCATAATATTTTTGTTTATTTCATTAATGAACCCATATGAGGATATGTATGCTTCATTTGAGCATTGATTATGTCTGAGAATTACATTGACCTACGGCACAAACCTCTGACTCACTACTGAGTAAGTCATCACTGCTCTACCAGGTGACTCGTAAAGCAGCACACTGGCTCAAGACTGATTCTAATCATCTCATACTCCCAAAACCAATCATCTACTATGCTCTGTGGAACCTAGACCTTTTTCAAGTCGAGACAAATGTGAGATTTTTAAAATATGCCTCATTTAGTTCTGTACTTCAGGAGTAGGTTTGGAAGCACAAACCTTTTGAGAGCACAATAAAAGGTTAATACAAAAACTACAAAATCTAATACAGTGTTATGAATAATTGTTGTAGTATTCCCTGTCCAGCAGAAGCTTGCGGATGACATGTGAGTGATGGCTCAGAGCTGTCGGTCTCTGGAGCTCTTGTGATGGTTGTGTGTTCAGGTGAATGGGCGCTCAGTGGTAGTGTGTGCTCATCAGAAGCACATTATGAGCTGCTTGCTGGTGCTCTGTGCAAACAGGTCTGGCCTTCTCCAAAGCACTCTGCTCATATTAGTGCCCCCCACTCTGCAGATAAGACCAAATAAAAGGCCCCATCATTTCCCCCTCACAGGAGCCCCTCAGACTCTTTGTCCACGTGTACCTTTGCTTTGTTCCCGCTTCAGCCACATGTGTTATGCAAATTGAAATTGAAGGTCTTAAGTGAAGATGGGGCTTTTAAAACTAGATTTGAAATGTACAGTTGATTTTGTTATAGAAAAAAATGTATAGAAAACCAGACTGCATTCTTAAGTTCGTAAAACTGATAGATTCACAATATCGGTCACTGATTTACAAAGGTTACATCATTGCTTCTAACACAGAGATGCAGAGAACTGGAGACTTGAGGCCTGACCCTGCTGGACCTCCACATGACATGAACTCTTCCTAATGTTGGCTAATTTTTGTGCTTTGTACTTAGGCTGAACTTGATTAGCATTTAATGCACTTGGACTTGTGTTTAGCTTAAGACGACTTGCTTGGATTTTTTGGCCCTAATGACCCAAAGACTTGATTCTGACTGAAATGGACCTGCAACAATCTGATCTCGAGTTGTGGGCTTAATGCTCCTCATATTGATTCTACTGTATCAGATTGTGCGCTCAGAGCTCTGGCCCTATTTAGGAGTACATTATCTGAAGTCTACTGGACTGTGACGCCTCTGTGGCCCCCTCCTTTATCCTCAGTGTTTGCCTTCTAAATGCTGCTCCTTACTAATGAGTTGATCTTGTGCATGTTGTTGTTTCTTGTCATTGACTTTTATGGCCCGTAAGAGGTTGATTACTGAAGAAGAGCTAACAAAATGTGCAGGAGAGCCACTGTTAGCTCTGGAAAAGTACGATTACAAAAGAAAGTGTCAGTATTGAATGTATGGGACCTTATCATTCCATTATTAAATCACTGGAGTCACTGTTTTCCAGTCTAAAATGCATTAGCATTTCATTCTACAGTTTAGCAAATGGGGATATAAGTGGCCCTGACAAATGTGGTGGAAGAGTCACTGTTTGAATTATGGCACAATAATTGCCCCTGGATGGTTTGTACAATCAATGAGTAATATTCTGGTCCTTATGAAGTGGTCACGTTAACAGGGTTTTATTAGCAACAGCAGCAGCAGCAGAGCGTCTCTGCTGCCCGTCAGTCCGATTTATGCCCAAATCAAGTGTGTTCTAGACATGAGCCCAGAGACTGACAAACTGAACTCGGAGCAAAAGCCGTTGTTTTATGGCTCCTTAAACAGACTGTGTGGGGGGGGGGGTTCTGCAGGGAGGAGGGCAACAGCTGGACACCTGTATACTCCCAGGATGGCACTGAAAATACTAACCAGGCTCTAAAAAAAGTAACTGTAAATTGTAGGTCACCGTCAAAAGTAGGTCAGTGTAGAACATGAACAAAGATTTTTTTAAAAATTTGTCCGCTATAATTTTGTACAATATTTATTTTATATCTGTTCCATAAAAAAGGTGATGTTCAGTAGTTTGGTTTATCAAAAATTTGTGTGGCTTGGTTTGTTGGGTGTCGAAAATCAGATACCAATTGACTCTAAAACAAGTACTGAAACTAAATACTAATTTAAGCAAGTATCGATACTGAACAGTTTCATCTTGACTTTTGTCAGAGCTAGTCTAACACCATATGGTATAATGAACAAATACAATTATTCTGTGTCGAAAGTATTGTCTAAAAATCAATGAGTAAAAAAACAAAAAAAAAAAACAATAAAATTATCATTTGGGTTTGCATATCAAAATCTATATCAAGTATCAAGTTTATTTTTTAGTATCAATATCAATAGTTTCAATAGTTTGAAATTTTAGTATTGTGACAACGCAACTTTGAGAAAAACTTGAATCAAACTAAAATCGCACTAGATTCCACTCCCAAACCTAATGCTTAAATTCTAAATGCCCTACAGACATACAGTATGTCAGACAGATTTTGTCTCTCTAATGTGCAGATTTTTGCTGTGATCTTTTCAAGTCATACTTTAACACGATCAACAAATGTTGATTCCATATTGATCATAGCCCATAAAACACACACTTAAGAGCTCTTTGGAAGATAAGAAAATGTACATGCAGGCAGGGAGAGCGCAGTGCACAGCAGACCATGAAGATAGTGCAGCTCCTGTTTATTTGCTGATATGTCACCCATTTCCATCAGTCCCTGACATCTCACTGTGGACAGGGGCTGAGGGCATGGCTGATCACTTGTCACTTTGCTTCATAAATGTTCATAAGGACTACAACGATTAATTGAAATAATCCTGATTAGTTGACAATTAAAATACTACTATTTTGATAATCATGATCAAAACATGCCAAAAAAAAATGTTCTAAGACAAGAGCATTAATAAATCAAAATGACAAAAAGGATAGTTCGATTTTTATCAATAACACACTTTACTCATGAATATTCTATATATCTAAAAGACTTCACTCACCATATTTTAATCTTTATTTGGTCAAAAATATATATAAAAAAAATCTCAATGTACAATAGAAATGATTATTTGACAAGTTTACTAAAAATAACTGGTGACTGACTAGTGGACTACTAAAACAATCATTAGTTGCAGGCCTAATGCTAAGAATGCAAAAATTGCTCTAATGAATTTCCCTTCACTGAAATATGTAGTGTTTCAGGGTGCATATAAAACACAGTATTGCTATTGATTAGTGCCATTCGTGGCTTATGACCTCTAACTCATGTTAAAATAAACCCTATTGACTGGACTAAATAATGCATGCTGTAGTAATGAATGAGCCGAGGTTAAGGGTGAGATACTATTATAAAGAAAATTGCTTAGTTTGATGTCACCCCGTAGGCCTACTTGTCTATCAGAATAAAACAACCAAAAAAAAAGCAACATGCAAGCAGATTAGTAATGATTTTATGTTAATTATAACGTGACCAGTAGGCTAAATATGATTAACTGATAAATATTTGTCATTGTATTATTATAGTAGAGAGCTGTGGCGAGCCATGATGGTTGGCAGGATAAACTTGTTTCCTTGGCTAATTTTACACTCTGTCCAAGGGTACACCAAGGGCATTTGTGTGCAAATGCATGGGGCCTCAGCACATTTTTGTTAGTGAATTTGGTGAGTTTTCATTAACTAAGTTGTAAACTTGGGCACACTTCTTTGGAAAGAAAGGCCTAGTAAACCAAGTGCGCACAGAGGCTTAAGCATTAAGATTAGCGGGCTGTGGCTAATGTCTTCCTCTGCCTGGTGAGATTTTCAGCACATAAAACGAAGGGGTGCTTTATGGCTGCTCTTTTATCAGGTCTTACGGACGTGATAGGCTGTTGGTGGGGATTACTTAATAATTCATAAATGTATATTACTGTATTTTAATCATATCCATTAAATACTTACCGTCATGTTTGGAGACGTGTGCGTAAAAGCAATGCGCAAGCAAAGAGTCATAAAGTAAAAGTACGCGGTCACTGGGGGAGATAGATAGTAGTGAGTGACCTCTCCTAAAACGCGAGGGAAACGCGAGGGGAGGGGTTTGGAGTGAGCGCACATCAGGTATTCCTCCAACACTATATAATGCTGGAGTGCGAAAAGAGAAAGACAAGCAACATCCTCAAGACACAAAGGACAAGTCAAATGTAAGTTAATTTCTTTGCTTAGACTTTGTTTCATCCAGGGGCGTCCAAGTAGTCCCTCTTGTTTCTTCCAGATGGCCACCATGCTGAGATCGTGGACGATGCTTGCAGCTCTGGTCGTGTGTCTGCTGCTGTGTTGGAGCAGCTTTTCAGACGCGTACCCCGCTAAACCCGTGATGCCGAACAATAACGCACCTCCCGAGGAATGGGCCAAGTACCACGCAGCCGTCAGACACTATGTGAACCTCATCACCAGACAGAGGTCAGTCTCAGGGCGGCCCGCAACTTTCAAAACTTTATGCATCTATTTTTTATTGTGTGCGTATTTCTATTCCATCCCATTCCGTCACCATCTGTCATTGAAAAAGTGCTTTAAAATGGACCGTTTTCTTCCCCTTTCTTCCTTGCTTCTTTTTTATGTAAAAATAAATAAATAAATAAAATACAAGAAGAAAAAAATAGGGAAAAAAGTCCTGGTTAAACAACTGCGGGCTAGCTAATTAAACCAAAGTAATCTCTGTCATAAATATTTAACTCTATCTTCACTCATGTGCTTTGATAAGTGTTAAAATGCATTGCCAAGCTGCCAGTCTCACCCAAGCAGCTGCAATTCAATCGCACTGTTACCTATTGAGTGGCTGCTGTTGTGGAGCACAGCGGCTTTTCGCATGAATAACAAACTCGCGTGTGCGCTGCTTGAGCGCTGAGCTGTGTTCCTGTGTCACAGGTACGGGAAGAGGTCTACTCCAGAAGAGATGGCATGGCTGCTTTTTGGAGCCGACTCTAACCAAGACTCTGAACCACGGTGAGAGACCAGAACTGGTCTTGAATACTCTGTGAAATCCAATGATGCGGTTCTGTACCTTCACTCTGGTTTCAAAACATTTGTTCTTCGTCATCTTTAAACTTTATTTGACTTTGAACTTTTAACTCATTATAGCCTAATCTATAATATTATCATTAAATGTTTGTAATAGCACTCCCCAATCTCTCAAATAAATTGATGAACTGCTTCTTGTTGGCTGGAGTGTCTGCATTGATGTTTATGCCACTTGCTGAGAGCTGTGTCTTTATACCCCATTTCTGCTGAGTATTGATTTGCATTTGATTTCACTCTGGGCTTGGACATCTACTGGTTCTTCAGGCCAAGAAATGTAATGGGCAAGAGCACATTGCCATCTCCATTTTATGCAGCTGTCAATGAATTAATTAGTCTTTTCTTTGTCCATTGGCAGGCCGGAATACAGCGATCAGTGGTAAATCACTTCTAATGGATGAAAAAAAAAGGGATCTCCAAAGACAACCTGCACTGGACTATGTAACTCTTACCCTAATTATTGAATATGCATGCAGTCCCAGCCCCCTCTCTCTCTCTCCCTGTGTGTGTAAAACTGCCTTTGGCCAAAAATGTAAATAATTTATATTAAAAGTGATTAAACTAGAACTATTTAATTTCAATACTTATGTCAATCTAATAAAGTGTTCAAAAATATTTTACCAGTGATTTTTATAAAAGTGTCCTCATTATTTTATAAAACTATATATGCACATACGCTTGTGAGCACGAGATGTCGCTGTTGCTCTGTTATCGTGCGTAAATGTCTCAGAGCTGCTACATCGACGGTCCTCAACTTCACACAAGGGTACCGCGCAGAAGGGCATTCATCATCGGCACAGCACTCGGATGTCTGGCTTTAGGTCCATGGAGGTGAATGTGGGAGCAGGCGCGCCGTTTTAACCCAGGTCTCTCGGTTTCTCCGTACGCAGTTCCCGCGGGCTTCTCGAAGCGTTAATGTGCTGAAAGTGTCTGCATAGATTAAACAAGACCTGCCACAACTCGAGTCAGAGGAGGTACATCCCCGTGGCCGCATCTTACACCGAGGTGGACAAGAGCAGGTGAGCGTTTTGAACTCCAGAAAAAGACTTTAGACATGCTAACAATGTGCTTGTAATAATCACCGCGTTCAAGCAAAGCGTCTCCAAACGCGGAGTCCACCTTCGCCCTTCAGGTGGAGTTTGAGCCATCTAGCGTGTTAAAAGAGCAGACGTGTGGCATATGTCCGCTGACATGTATGAGTGTCAACATAAACCTGTTTTACGTTACTGCGCGTGTTTACATACATATTAGCGATTCAATTAGAAGCCACACATTGTTTTAATCTTGCCTTAATTTGGCCTAGCATAGCTATTTCGATGGAGAGGCGAATACATACGCTGGTCAGTGCCTTTCCAGTATTTATATTAGAGTTTATAAATTAGGCAATCAAAAAATGATAATGAAAACAAAGACGAACGTCATGCACCTGTTCACAGCCACTGCGCATGCTCAGAGCGAGCGGTGCGCCCACAGATGTGAGAGGCGTGCTGCCCATATGCCGACAGCGGGCACAGGTGCTGACCATGGTGCTGATGGGTTTGATAGGGCAGGCACCACGTTTTATGTCTGTTTAACCAGAGCTCTGTGGAGATGTACCATTTGCACACACAAGATCATAGTCAATTCTAACTTTCTAAAGAAATGTGTGCAGAATGAACTTCCCCTTTAACTAGTCTAAGCTACTGTAAAACTGAAAGAGCCCTTTTGAACAGCAAACTTCTCATCGCACATTTTTATACTAAGAGCTTGGGGCTAGATCTTTACAGCAGTGTTCAAATAAAATGATACACTACATTACTTTAAAAAACCACAGTGACCGTACATTCGAAATACATCAGCAGCACGTGCTCAGGGCTTATCTGACTGCAGTGCCCATATCCACTGTAACCAAGGTGCTGGGTGGTGCTCTGGTGCTTTAATTCCTGTTGGCTTGATAAAGCAATACACGCCCCTCGCTTCGTTATTGGTGATGTACTGTACGTTTTGCGCTCATTGACATAAGTTTTAAATGTTATTTCCATGTTTTATATATATACCCCTGGAGTATTTGACCCAGGAGATATTGTGCCATAGTGAAACATGACATTGATGCGTCTCTCATTTCTGTCATAGCAGCGTTTCTGTGTGAAAAGGACACAGAGGAGCAGAGCCTTTAATGAGACCCCTCCTCCACAGTGATTGCAGTCTCCTCTCACCGAGTGTCTCTCAGCGCCCTGCCTCCGTCCTTTAGCCTCTTGGTGGTTCGTTGCTTGACATTTAATTTTAATTACTATAATTATAGTACATGTTGGCTGAAGGGAACAGAGGGTCAGGATCACCAGGGCCATCAGGAATTATTACACGGCTTAAGCTGAGGAGATATTGTGTGGTAGGTGTTACTTTACCTGCTACATTTCTTTATTTGTAGAGACACTGCCATAGTAGTACCTGAAAATACATTAGCATTTACAAGTAGTACAAAGGACTTGGTGTATCTAAAAGTCCTGCTTTAAATTTGTGGTTTATCCTGGTTGTGTTAGACTTGGGTTTGTAATAATTAAGTTTGGTGCTTTGCCAGCTCAGATTAATAATAATAATAATAATAATGATGCATTAGTCATATTTAGTGCTTTTTCAGACACTCAAATGTTGCTTTACAACTTGGAGCATTCACTGCATACTTGTACTTGTTAAGGTATTGCCACTGTAGACACAGCTGCACTGAGACAGACTGACAGAAGCAAACCTGCCAGTCTGTGCCACTTGCATCTCCAGTTACTCACACACCATATTTATACCTAGGTCTGACA
This sequence comes from Boleophthalmus pectinirostris, assembly GCF_026225935.1. Lineage (NCBI taxonomy): Eukaryota > Metazoa > Chordata > Actinopteri > Gobiiformes > Gobiidae > Boleophthalmus > Boleophthalmus pectinirostris. The sequence continues at coordinate 11,976,470 of NW_026571047.1, read as the reverse complement.
CAATAGCACATTTTGAAGTGTGATATATTGCTGAAATAAATATAGATGATAAACTGTTATATTCAAACTAATTTATGCCACTGACATCAAAAATCTTAAAAGCAGATTTATACCACAAAAACAATTCTAAACCTACAGTATTGTTAAAAAAATATGAGCTACAATTGAAAAATTAGAGAACGAAACTCTTTAGTTCTTAGTTTTGCATCTGTAACGAGTAATTCAATTCTACATATATAAACCAAAGTAGTACAAAGATAATGTACACATAATAAATATTTACTCACAAAAATATTGTTTCAACTAACACAGATTGAATGATAAGTCGATATAGTAATTATCATGACAGGCCATTTGGGTGGCAAGTGTCTTGCCTACAGACACAATTACAGTATGCAGTAGAGTGCTGCTGCCCCTATCTGGCACCTGGTATTTCCACTGTTCTCTTTTCCAGTATGAACTAGGCTTAACCCTGCTTAGCTTCCAAGATCAGATGAGATTGGGCATCAACAACGGTGTATGTCTGTGGTCTTTATTTTAGGAAGTGCCCCCAGGACTTAAAACAAACAAGATTGTGAGGTGGTACTTATAAAACTCTTGAGAAAAACTGCTTTACACGGAGCCATGCATTTATTTTTAGTAACCATCTCTGTATTCTCCAATGGTCCATATTAAATCTGGCTTTTCCTTTGCCATAAAAATGTATAGCAGTAAAGTGTTCCACCCTCTGATAAAACAAAAGTGCCTCCCTACACACACACCTGTAGTCTCTTAATATGCAGCAGGGAGGAGACGCACCTTTGATTTTGGGCGCACTGGGCCGTGACACCGGCAGACTGGCTTTGAACAGGGCTCCAATCTGTGCTCTCCTTCAAAAGACCTCAGTGTGTTGTGATTTGTGCATTCATTTGTACAGACTTGAGTTGTTTGTATGGACCCTGAAGGCAAGATAAAATTAAGAGCTTTGATTCACTCTCTGACAAAGTTTCACAATGGAAGGAAGTGCTTTTTGTATGGTATTAAGAAGAAACAATCAAAGTTTTGTAAGGGAACATTGTCTGCCAATAATTTTTCTGTATTGTCTGTGTCCGCTGTGGGACGTAAAAATGAATTTACCAACCTCATTCAATGGTGTTTTACAGATTCTGTGCAAATTGACCTCTGTTCTGAATTCAACTCAGAGCTTTTACAAATCCAATTATTTTTTTGACAAGACAGAACATTAATGTTTGAATAAAAATGAACTTTCTTGACCTTGAGTGCCACAGTATGATTTCTTAGTCTCTGGTGGAGGACTTGGTGTTGGTTCAGATCAGATGGAGCATGTTTTCTGCTCATTTTAGTCACAGTTTTAGTGTTGGCGGCATTTCCAAACCCTAGGTTTTTATTTGTCGATCCATTGATTGATTTCCTGAGTCCAGCTATGCCAATTTTTCAAACTGTGTTATAAAACAATCACTCTCCAAAAGCACTGATATTTGCTGACACCATAGCTCCAACAATTGAAAGCCCCATATTTAGCTCCGACTTATTATTATTTTACGCATTTTCCCTTGTTGCCATGGTGAAGCGGCTGGGAACAAGGCTGCTCACGCGGTTGTCTTGGATACAACAGTTTTCCCTTGTAAAGTAATGAGAGGTGCTGAACCTGTGGGAGCGTAGGGTTATTTTTAGGCCTGACGCCAGCCCGCATGTGTGGATTAAGACTTGTTTGGTCACTGGTGCATGTCTGTGTGTGTGTGTGTCTGTGTCTGCATGTGTGTGTGTGTGTCCACTCCTCAGCCTCTAAAGCACTCTCAGTGTGGGAAGAGCTCCAGGCGTTTTAACACTGCTTCAGTGCCGGCACCTGGACCACCGCTTGTGTCACAGCTCAGGGTCCAGGAGGCGCTCAAAGATTGGCTCCACAAATAGACCTTTTCTCCATGCGCCCTCCTCTCACTCGCAGTGTTTACTGTCGTCTTATCACCACCTTCAAGGACAACAGCACTTCCTTTAGCACTGTTGGGGATGCCTGAACCAGACCCATGTGTGCTAACACCATTTGGCACAGAACAGGGCTTAAAGTATGGTTAAAGGTTAGCCACTTTCAGAGCACGAAGAGGAAAGAAAGATCAATTCAAGGCAAATAAGTCAAAGTCCTCCGTGAAGAACATTAGAATTATAAGCTATTCTAATGGAGAAAATTTAGTCCCGGAGCTCAGTCCTGATCACCCCCCAGACTACAAATCCATGTTTTGTGCCCCTGTTATTCGGCAAAGCAACAATTATCCACTCTAGTTAGATTGTAAAAGTGGAACTAAACACTAAATCAGTGTTTCTTTTGCTTCTAAATTGTATACATGGTGTTGTAATTTGGTAAATTTTAGTTTCAAGTGCTATGTGATCTTATACTAAACTGGCAGGTTTTTATGATCACAAACACCTGGATGCCGGGTCGGAGTTTGAAGTGTAGGTGCCTGTCAGACCAATCCTGCTGTTCCTTAGAGCTCCAGACCCCACCCCTCCTCACTGTCCCCTTTAGACCTCCAAACCCCGCCATTCCTCCCCCCTCTTTTTCCCTCTTTAGACCGCCGAATCCCGTCACTCCTCCTCCCTCTTTCTCCCCTTTATTCTTCTTGGCACTGCCCAGTTTACCAGCTCTGTTTAAAATGTGGTTGTGGGCAGAGTTTAAGCATTTAGTCCCACTGTAACACTGAAGTGTGTTGAATGTCGTCCTCCTCTCTCCAGAGCGGCCCTCTCCACCAGCTGGTTGCTTGTTCTAAGCAGAGGGTGGCAGTAATAGCAGGTCTGTGCGTCTAATGCTGCTGCAGCTGGGCTTTTGAAATGTCCTCTTTAAGGCTCTCTGAGAGCTCTGCCACTTCCTCCACTATTCTGAGACATTCAGCGTACATCAGGGCAGACACTGGCTGACCCAAAACCTTCACTAAGTTGTAGTTTCATTCCGTATAAAAATGTGTTTAGCTGGAGATGGTGGATTTGTCTCTTAGCAGGAGTAGTAAGACTGGCTCTGATGGTTAAAATAGAAAGTCTTTTTTGTGAGACTGATTCCTGGTTTGGCAATTACCTGAATGTCGACCTCACTCTTTGCCTCTATTTCTTGCTAGTCTGCCCTATAAATTAAAGCCTAAGAGTCAAAAATGCTAAATCCACTCACTGAGCTGCAGAGGCTGCACTAGCAATGGGTAATGAACATGCTGGGGTTTATTGAGGATTTAGATCAGAGAGAGCCCTTTGAGGTTTAAACAATGAGAAAATGAACCAAAATACCAAAGTATAACATAAATTAATAGGACGTCATGTTTTTGTAATTAACAATAAATCAGCATTAGAATTGTTAACAGCAAAAGTTAGATTTGATTTTTATTTGTTTACCTCATATCTAGGGACACAGATGGGGCAAGTTTATGAAATAGAAAATCTAAATCTTACTCACAAATCTTTTAAGAGCTTTGGGGTACCATACTGAGCCTTCATCCCTGAACATCTTGGAAGTTTGTCTTAACAAAATATGTCTTTTCATAGTTCATATGCATCTACAATTTGATGTTCTTTTGGGTTATATCCATAAATATAGCAGAAAAAGATACCCATGGCAATGCCTGCTCCACCATAATTAGCTCTCAAATAAATGGTTACTACAACAACAGCAGCTCATGAGTGCAAAGGTCACTCCTCCTTCTCCGCCCCCCCGCTGTGCCAGGCCAGCTCCGTCTCTCTGAGCTCAGGGCAATCGGCTTTCAGCTCCTAAACTCTGTGTGGTCACTGCATACTTTAACAGGCTCGGTTATTTCCCAGGGCAAACATGGGATGCGCTGGATAAGCCGGAGGTTAGGTATGCAGCATTAAGGAGAGGCGGGGTAAACCTGGAGTATGTTTTAATGACACTGACAGCAGCAGGTACCTACACATCTTAACAATGTCCAGCTTCACTTTTCAACGATAAAGGATCTTGCATAACTCTATAATCAGAGGGAGAATTATCACCTTCTCAATACTGTAGCCCACACTCTGTAATTAATACACTGAGAAAGAGCTCTTAAATGTGGCAGATTTCCCTGTGAGTCACTGGACTCAGGTGGAGATGTTTTAAATATTAGCTGGCAGCTCGTTGGGTTTAGAGAATGATTGATCATATGAGCCAGTGGAGATTTTAATGACAATCTGAAATATTAATTGATTATTAAACAAAAGTCTGAAGTCTTAAATCTTAGAGAACAGCTTTATGTCCAATAAAACATTTGTCCTGGTTCTGTTTTGAATTTACACTCAGGAGTTCATCAAAGTTTCATCTGAATGGAATATGGAATAGAGATATTATTCAGCTGTGCTCATGCTAGCTAGATGACTTGTTTTACTCACACCTCACCTGCACTATAAATATGTGGGACATTATAAGGACTCTGAGCATCCACTAAAATTCCTATTCACTGGTCAGTATAAAGTAAGAAAAAAAAAAACGTTAACATTACTCTGAAATACTTAAATATTTCCTGTAGCTAGTGAAGGTCTTAAAGTACTGAGGACACCACTTTGTAAGTTCTGACGTCAGCTCATATCACTGAGAGGAGAACAAACCTGTACAAACTGGTAATGTTCACCTGTGTGACAGTGGTTGTCACATTACTTGGGCTTAGACGTGTACATCACACATGGATATCACCATGGCAACCGCGCAGTAGCATCCCCAGATCCCCAGCATCAGCGTCATGTCTTCCTGCTGTGCTCGTCTCTTCCTCACCATTGTTCTTTCTTGTTCTCCACCCTGACTTCTCACTCCACATAACCAAACTCTGTGGCCAGTCTAACATCTTGTGTTGTTTATCTCTGATTGCTGGTCAATGTTTAAGGATTAATACACATTTGGATCTCTGGACAACAGGCAACAGCTTTATGTTCCAGTGTTGTTTCTGCTGCCGGGTGCCTTTCCTCGCTACATAATGTTAAGTGGATCAACTAGAATCAGCAAAGATCCTGGCTAAGCTAATGTTAGCTGGCCTGCCCACTCACTCGGTCAGGCAGTTGTTCCAACTGTTGCTGTCTCCAGGGACATGACAGATGACTGTTTAGGCATCACCACAGCAACCAAATGTTCTATTTATAGTCAATAATAAAGTTAGAAACCCATTGTCATGTGTCTGGAGGCATGTTTACACAAGTGAGTAATGAACTGTGCTCCCCCGCAGCTCAGAAAAGACATGTCTGTTATGACTGGATTATGACCTGTCTTATCATCAGAAAACAGAAAATCTGTGCAGGTTAAAGTACTGATAAATGTTATTTCTCAAAAAAGGAAACATGATCTAAATGAATGGCTTCGTAGAGGTGATTTGGAATATGCTGTGAATTAACTTTGAATGGGATATTACAACTACTGCACACACTAATACTACTAAATATCATATACTGTAATACCTTTGACGTGACTTCTATAGGTTTCCTTCTTTGTCTAATTCCTGAATCACTGCATTGACTTTGAGTGGTATTTGCATTTGTATTATTTATCAATACTTCATTTGTATACAGTGTATTGAACGCTCCCTTCCTCTGTGTGCTCTCTCCCATTTGTATACAATATATTGAACCTTTCTTTCTTCTGTGTGATCTCTCTCATTGCAGTTGACCTATCAGGCTTTGTGGACGATATCGGGAGAAGCTCATTTTGAAGATGCCTGTGGCCACTTCCAGCTCCGACTCTGGTAAGTGCACTCCATCCGGCTCTGCTCCGTCTGTGAGGGGGGAGGAGAGGGAACAGAGTAAAGACGAGGGGACTGGAGAGGAGAGGCAGAGGAGTAGGAGAGATAGGATGAGGAGATTGAGGAGGCATAAGAGGATGGGAAGAGAATGGGAGGAGAGACAGAGGGGAAGAGGGGGAAGAAATCGCAAGAGGAGGAAAGGAGGGAGGAGAGGCAGCTGTAGAGGCACAAGGAGGAACAGAAGGACGATGAAAAGAGGAGAAAAAGAATCAGGAGGAGGAGCAGCAAAATGCTGCGTGCTCGTCACAGTCGTGTATCTCATCTGCCCAGTTCTAATGTGACTTAATGAGCCGCTAATGGAGCGCTTAAACTCCTGCACTAGATCAGTCACGGCCCAAAGGGTCGACTCAAACCATTGCCGCCCGCATCTACATTGGTGCTACCAAATGAACGGGGACGTCACCAAAGGAGAGACAAACTAGTGAGGACTTGATCAAGCTCATCACAGAGCTGGGATTAAATATGGGACTTAAAGAGATTATGTAAAATAATATATTTGATTTATGAAATAACAATGTTCTCATAATAGAATTTGCTAAACCCAGTGACGGCAATTAACCTTTTATGACCCCACACAACCTTTTAGAACCCTCTGACAGACTATTGCTGCTCCACATCCCAGTGCCAAATTTTACTACATATTTTCAAATCGATTCGATTTTTAATGTAAAAAAACAACCTTTCTGCATGAAAGTAGACACAACTCACAATGGAGGAATAGTCTGCAATTTGATAAAAATTGCTAGACCTCCCTTTTGCCATCCCTTACTTTTATTGTGATGTGTTGCTGTTATGTCATCAAATCAAACATATGCCACATGTACTTAGGAGCTTTGTAATGGTACCTAAAAGATGGACAAGTATTTTTGCCAACAAACTGTGACAAAAGGCATATGTCTGTATTTGTTATACAATGTTTATTCATTAGCTGTGAAGTTAATTAGTTGTGCTGTTGTAAACCATGAGATGCTTTAAAAATGTCTCAGTTGGTTGAACATTGGTAAAATGTTGAAAAAATTGTTATCTGTTCTGGTTTGTTGCAGCAGTGAGCTTGAGGAGAGAGGGAACAGTTGCGTGGAGAGCCTGTGGTAATGGGCCTTGAGTCAGTCCTGATTTGTACACTTAAGCTGAGGGCTGCAGGCTCAGTGAATGGCATCTGGACTAACACACAGTAAACGGCTCTGTCTACAGTGCAGCTGTGTTAAAGACAGCTTTTTGACCAAGGCTATTATTGCTTCAGTTTAGAAAAGGTCCTAAAATATCAACATTCTTTGGAGTCATTTGTCAGAGCATGTCATCAACCTCAAACATTTCCTTTTTCAGTGAAATTCCTCAAGTTGCAAGAGAGTTTGTTTTTTTTCTGCTAGCAACAGTAACTCAGATATGATAAAAACACCAATTTGCACATTTTTACCAAAGATGGGTTGTTTTTGGGGCTTTTTAGTAGAAATGAATGTGCAATTTCAACAAGCCCCAAATCCACTGAAGGTAAATAGTATTTTTCTTGCTTTTGCCCAGACACTAAAGCATTAAAAATAATATAATTTCATCTTTGGAAATTGCTAATCAGACCATCTAATCTGACCATTAACAAAGGCTGTTTCTGACACTGCAAATCAGCTAACAAATGCTGGCTATACAGTATGCTCATTTGTGTCATATTATGGCATAACAGGCGTTTGACTCATATCCTAAATGGAAGGAGTTTAATAGAGCTACCTGAAGCCTAATAAAAATCTCCATATCCAAAATGGGATCAGTGTAATGAAGTCAGAGACTGTGTTTTTATCTACTCCCCCAGTCCGGGCTCTGCGGATAAAAACACCCGCCGTATCTCAGTGTGTTATATTTGACTACGCTGGATATTACTCATCTGTTCTCACAAACCATTACTCCTGGGCTTTGCAGGCATATTTAATAACTTCCTCTTTCGCTTGTGTCTGTAGCTGTGCGTTCAGGGCTCTGTTCATTTGTCCCCGTGTGTATGGTGTCCATGAAGCAGCCTCATCCCTCACTGTTCCCACGCGGTCCTCCCCAAAGGGAAGCCTGTAGCCATGAAAACCACTGCCTCCTCCCCCTGCCCCTCCTCCCGTCTCCGCACACCAGCCCCACTCCACTGGGCTTCATTCACGAGGAGGACGGAGCAGCGCGTATATGTACACGTTCAGGTCAGGAGCGAGGGGAGGAAGGAGGAAGACGGAAGAGCGCAGACGGGGAGTGTAGTCTGGGTGTGTTAGTGTAGTAAGGTGCAGCTCACTATGGCAGGCAGCCTCTTCAGAAGGCTGTCCCTGGAGGAAGACTCAGCCAACTCCCTGGACGGCCTGGATCTCAAGCAGGGAGACGAAGGTAGGACCGCAGGCTCCGTTTGGGCTTTGAGTTTACACATCTTTAAAGGTGTTTGTTGTGGAAAAAGAAAGCAGCTCTGATGATGTGTATAGTGGTGTGTAAAGGCGAGCGGATGTTCCCCGTGCACCTGCTCCTTGTGTTTGAACTCTCCATAGGCTGATGGAGATAAGCAGTGACATGTCAGGATACATGTGAGGAGAGGAATGTGAGAGCAGAGCCCAGTGAGCTAAGCTATAGCACTAACCTAATCAGAGCAGTCTGCTTTGTGACAATATTTGAGCTGCAACTAACTACAGAGGAAGAGCCCGAGGAGAGGCTGCCACAACACTTGTACTGAATTACAATGTGCCCATGATGTTTGCTCTCACAGCGTGGAGCATGAAGTCCCATACATCTCATTCATAAGAGATGAGGTCATTCATATTACATAGGGATGCTTCGTACACACTAATGTTTTCTAATGCTTGACCACCTCTGCCGGGCTCTTGAGATGCCGTTGTTTACTTCACATAGTCAGAGTTGATTACAGATTATCAATGCCAAGTATATATATTGACTTAAGTGAATAAGAAACATTGCATCTTTTACGCAACCTTCGTGGTAAAATTGCCTTCTCTTGTTTTTATTTCATTTCTTGGCTCTTCTCATAAATATGATCAAAAGCAATAGCACTTTCCTCCTTGCATTAACATTCTGTGCTAGTGAAGTTGTTTTATGATGATTTGTTGAGTCTGTATGCAATTCAAGGCAAGCCTGTCAGTTGTCTATTGAATGGAATTAATGTTTGAAAATGTTTTTTGATCAAAATGTCAAATAGGGAATATTTTTCTTCTAAATTAGAGCAATAAGAGTAAAATGTCTTTCAACAGATAATTGATCACAGTTAATCATGTAAGTTTAATATGAATACAGATCAAGTTGAAGCATACCCAGAAAGTTGGGTGTCATTATAGCAGTGCTCCGTCACTTGCGTGTCACACTGTATAGAGTGTTGCAAGATATCCTCTGCTCTGTGATGTAGCTTGACAAGACAGCAGTGACAGCCATAATGAATCACATTTTCTGTCAAAGCCAGTACGCGCTGTCTATCAGCTCACTCTGCACAAGTGTGGAGGAGAGACAGAGACAGACAGACGGAGAGAGAGAGAGAGAGAGAGAGAGAGACAGAGACAGACAGAGAGAGAGAGAGAGAGAGAGAGAGAGAGAGAGAGAGAGAGAGAGACAGAGACAGACAGACAGAGAGAGAGAGAGAGGAGGAGACTGGGGACAGATACACAGAGACCTCCTCTGCATTGTTAATTCACAGTGTGTTTGGACGGGTCATTCATATGCAACAGGGTTCTGATCAGAGACAGCACGCTTCAAGTGACAGACGCACAACCTTCACAAAACTCCTCTCCCTCACTCTTCCTCTCTCTTCCTCACTCTTGCTCACTCTTTCACTTTTCCTCTTTCTTCCTCACTCTCTTTCACTCTTCAGCACTCTTTCTCGCTCTCCACTCCTCCACTTGCTTTTCCTCAGTCTACCGTATTCTTCATTCCTCATTCTTTCTTTCTCCCTCTTCCTCTCTATTCCTCACTTTTCTACTCTCTTCCTCACTCTTCCTCTATTTTCCTTACCCTTCCTCACTCTTTCACTCTCTTCCTCACTCTTCCAGTCTCTTCCTTACTCTTGCCCACCTTTCCTCACTCGTCCTCACTCTTCCTTGAGCCTTTGAACCCTAATGCCTTTTGAGAATATCTTCATTGTGAGCGTCCACTGGACTAATGAAGCCATGTACACACATGATGCATCACTGAATACAGTGTGAGGAGGATTAGGATGTCAAAGGAAATTCTCCTACACAACAGGGTTTTGGATAACACAACTTATTATTATGTGGATCATGTCATCACAGTTGTTTTTGTGCTTTCATTTAGACAAAACCTTTCAAGTCAATGTTATATTTTCCCAAGCTGAGTCAATAAACTTCTAGTACAGACTCTGCAGCCGTGAGCTTGGCCTGATGGGAGTTGGTGTCCATTTGCAAAATGTCAACAAATATCACAAGTGCTGTCTCCAGCCGTGACCTTCACATGGCTAATGAGCGCATCCAGCCCCACAGCTTGAAATCAGCATCGCCATGACGATGGGGGACTTATGGCAGCTACACAGTCTCTGTACTGACCTGTATACAATGATTATGCGCAGAGCATATACCTGTCTCTTATTCCTCTTCGAATACACACACGTATGCAGTAACAGTAATACCATAGTAATAATACATTACTGAGTAGGCCAAGTCAGTATCTTTGGACATTCCAGTTGTTTTGATTTTAGATCATATTTTCTCAGCCTGTTGAAAAACCACAACCACCAAGCCAGCAGTCACTCCAGCAAATCACATAGCATGAGCGTAGAAGATCAAGCAAATGGGAGAAATATTGTTTAAAATCCCTGTTGTTTGTACTTGCTAAACACATTCACTTGGATCATTTTAATGACACTCCATCAAAGTTTGTCACAGTCAAACCCAATCGTGAGACGAGGAAAGACTTTTAATCTCCCAGAGTTCCACAGAGCGACAGGAGGAGACCGCCTCTAAGCGCGCGCAGACAAATGAATAGTAAACGGCGACACATATCATTTATCAGGCGTGGTAAACTTTGTCTCAAAGGAATATTGTCTGCTCAAGTCTGACTGTGCACGCTGTGATCACACCTCCATCTTCTTCCACCTCAAGGCCGCATCTAATTATATTTTATTGAAGGATCCAATCTAAGAAGAGACGCCACACATTTAATAAAGTTTGCTTCAGCCCAGGAGGGACTTCTACTACAGCTGTAACACATTGTGCTTTGTCACGTCTACTGACTGAGCTACTGACTCCTGAAGGACTACGGGTAAACAACATCATGAAGATATTCGCTGTTTGAAAATGGCACGCCGTCAATATAAGCTGTTACATTGACCCTATGTACAGTGTCTGGTGTCTGTGATTAACACACACTTTATTTTTATATGGAATCCTACTGAAACAATTAGATATTTGAGAATCACATAATGTTATTTTTATGCAAATATAATATATGCTGTTTAATTTAAGTTTGAACAAATGCTCTGTCTGGTTTGGTGAAGGCTAAGATTTTGTTGATGTTTATAGCTGATTAAATGAGGGACTGCTGGATCCCGCTTGAAGATTCCAGTAGGTGCACTTTATGTATATTGATTAGTCGAGGCCATCACTATTCTACACCATACACAAGCCCAACACTATTCTTCCAATCTCAGAAATAGCTTCAAGACTGAATACTGGAACAATCTAGTTTGTGTGGGATTTTTTTTTTTTTTTTTTTTTTTTTTTTTTTTTTTTTTTTAGATTTTTGCATTTGCTTGGTTTGTGAGCACTGTAATAAATAAAACTGATGATGGCAGCTGTATATCTGAAAGAAAATGAATTGATCAACCTTAATTTAATTATTGTCTGATTGCTCCAAAAGTCTCCAAACCGATGCTTTTACTTTTACTGACAAATAAAAAAATGAAATGGAAAAAAAGGAAAGAAATGACAGATCTCCAGTTTAATTTAAGTCCAAGTATTGAGGCTAGATTAATGATTGTAATATGGAGAAAATGTGCCCTCCAATGCCTCTCATTTTGGCATCAAGGTAGGCTACTTAATGTAATACCCCCAGGCTGGGCACAGAGCGGGCTGAGATAAGACAATGTTGGCAAGTGTGCTGAGTGTTGCTGCATACAAAGTGTTCCTAAAGGTCTTCAAAATATACACATATATATGTTATTAGAAAATGGGTGATTACAGTATTGAAGCACAGATCCACACGGAGGAGATCTCGTGAGTGCAGTTTATTTAAAAATGATTCATTAATTTCCTCCATCAACTTAATGTGCCTGATTATGAGAGCGCTGTCTGTATGTGCTTTCAGTCATTAGTATGTGAAAGGTCTCTCTCTGTCCGACTTGTATCAATCACAAAACAAATGTGATCTATTTGTCTAGGTGCAGTCCGCAAACAGACACGGAGCTTGGGACTGAAGTGAAGTCCCTCATCGGCCTGCGTGTGGGTGCTCCCTGGGCTCTCCCCCTCGTTGCCGCCCCCCCCCCCCCTCCGCAGCGCGCCATGGCAACAGCACAACCTTGGTTAAGTGCTGGCTAAGAGCTTCTGCCGTGTGCTCCCACCGCGCTCGGTCCAATCCGCAAACAATCACAAGGCCGATTGTTTGGCCGCCTCTGTGACTTTGACTTTAATTGTAGCGCTCCTCTGAGGTAAGCCGCGGAGCAGATGAGACTTGGAAAGACAAAAGCAGTGTTAATTTGCTTTGTCTGTCATTAGCTGTCCTCTGTGCTTCTTCCTGGCAGAGGCGGTTAGAACGGACATCTTAGCTTTAGGTCAGTGGAGTGAAGGGTTATTGTGGGGAAATGTTCCACACCTTGACAGTGGTCTGTTTGCCAACTCACTGTTAGAAAGATTGTTGTCTTGACTTTGCAGAATGACAACACATATTGCAGTTCTGGAAATGAGCCATTGGCATACTGGTAGAGGATGTTGAAACTTTTAGGACACAGAATATCTGAAGCATCTTTATGTTCTGAATTAGCCTGATTTATCAGCCGGTTTTACTTTGTGGAAACCGTCTAACCTCACAGAATTTTTTCGCTCAACAGTAGGCGAGTACTTTTTTAAATTTAACCAATCGCTACTATTTGGTCGTGACGTATATAATACAACATTAACGTGGCTAACTGGTATATTAAGCTTTCTCCAAATCCCGTAGGAAGAAGGACAGTAATGTCTTTCCCCTTGATAAAATTCACCAAACATTTTCTTTATTGCGGCTTTAAATCCTCGACCTCGGGAGTCGTTACCAACACAGAATGTATGGATCTTCACTGACTGGCTGGTGCCCGAACTTGCACTTCCTGAGTTCTTGCAAACCGTCTAGTGTATTCAGATTCCTGACCTAGTCACTGGAGAGAAATGAAATTGAGCAGAGGTACTAGGTGGTTCCAGCCTAGCTAGTTCTGAATAGGCCTGTCACGATAATTACTATATCGATTTTTCATTCAGTATATATTAGATGGAACAACACATTTTGGGGGTCAATATTTATCTTGGGGACATTTTCTTTGTACTACTGAGGAACTTTTGGGTCTTTTTCTGTACTATTGTCAGATTTGAGCTGTGGAGGATTGAATTGGTAGTTTTCCGATTCTAGAATGAAGCCAGTTTTCCCTGTACTTTACACTGAAATATACAGAAGGTGAATTCACAAATGTTGAACCTGATCATTTCTGTTACTGATTAGACCCAAGAACTGACTGTATTACAACAAAATCCTGCATTTAAAAAATATTCATTTGACTTGCCTCCATCTGTGTTAAATCATATTTTAATTATTATATTTAATCATAGAATGCTGTGCTGTGTGTCAACTGAAACCCAGCAATAAATAACTTCTATCGCTATTTATAGATACAAACTAACTAATAATGAGATTAATTCTGCTTGTTATTTATTTCAGTTTTTGTTTTGTTTTTTAACTACATTATCATAGCGTTTAAAATTTGTTATCATGACAAGCCTAGTTCTGAATCAGGAGATCTTTGTTGTCTGGTGTTTTGTGTGATTCCTCTAGAAGTCAGTAACAGTGAGATGATGATGCTTAAAGTTCCCCTGGAGTGACAGTTGCTCACACCAGCAGCAACTTGAGCAAACAGCTTTCATTCAGGGGGAAACTATCAGTAGTGATGAGAAGAGTGGCGCGATCAGGCAACCAGAGCATTGCAGGATTGAACTGCAGTCAACTATTTGAGAGACAAAAAAAAAAGGATTGTTCAAGGCACAAAACTCCCTCCTGATTACCCCCACCTTTCGTGAACTTAACTTGTAAATAGGCTAGAGCAACCCGGGATCAGAACAATGACAGTTTGTCTCGCTTGATCCGTAGGTTGGCAGGTAGATTCTAGCTCTCACGGGTGAATAATGTTGATGTATCCTTAAGCCAGACAAGTGCGTACACTGGTGTATGAAAGCGTGTGAGAATGGGTGAGCAGTTTCTTGATATATAGCTCTTGGGGTGTCTTGAAGCTGGAAAAGTCACCCAGACACCCTGTCATGAGCAGTGGGCGACTACACACAGCCATCTGGGACCCATCTGTAGATCTTATGGCTTTGGTCAGCTCTAGAATATCACCCCTTTGTGCACGTTTTGAGCTGTTATGTTTTTACCAAATGATTATAGTACACACTAGTTGCATTGAGCCAGCGAAAACCAAACAGGCCACATACCATCCTTTCCCCTGTCATCTTCAGTGGAGCAGAAAGAGAGCAGAGGGTTTCTGGAGGTGGGCTTAGCGGACCACCTGACGTACATCACATCATTCCGGTTCATTTCCTCATTGCTTTTCGTGCTCCCAGCCATCACCTGCTAAACGCCGCCATATAGTTGTATCAATTTACACCTGAGCGCAAAGAAATTAGACGCGTTCAAGTGAGAAATGACTTAGCCCTGTTTGTAACCTGTAAGGAGAATAAGAGACTATATTAGCTCCACTGTCTACACGGGACTGGATTGAGCCATAGAAACAAATGGAGCCGTAATAGAATTTAAGTCGGCTGCGTTGTCAACGGCAACCTTTTGATGTCTGTTGTCTGTCAATAGAAAGTGATTTACCCGATGCAATTGTCTGGAGCCGAGGAGGAAGAGTGAGAAGTAGGGCAAGATTTTTGTAATGAATAATAGAAAGTGATTTTTGGAAAAATGTTTAATTCTCTTTTCGGCTGAATTTTCGAGCTTTCCCTGTTAAATATTTATTAACAATAGAGGATAATGTAACGGCAACAGGATTCGGAAAATGTTAGAAATGCTACACAGAAAGCATGAATGGACAAGCCAGAAGTGCTTATGTGGCGACCCCAGCTCTATACAGTTGCAGTGATTAAAGAGAATTATGCAGGACCTGTTCGCCGTGCTTGCTGATTTGAAGGACTGCCAAACGCAAATCTGGCAACCCATCCTTCTCAAGCAGCACACGGAGAAAACACACGGAAACACAGCTTCACCACTAAAAACAAATGCTAAAAACTGATGCAATATTTATTTAATTATAATTTTCAGACAGCAGCATTCTGAGCATCTTGTCTTTTTTTTTTTTTTTTTTTTTTTGTGAGCGAGACAAGACACATAACACTTAAACCGTTATTCATGGGTATTTAAGCTTTCTGAATCATTACATAACATTTTCGTGGCTAAAGATGAAAAAAAAAGCATTCTGCATTTCAGGTTACAATTTTGATATATAGATTGAACTGAAATTTAATTGAAACTGAATAATCATTTTTGCTTTTGGAATTTACATTTACATTTTTAGGTTTCAGCAACATTATATTGACAAAACAAATCTCAACCTCCTTAGTTTCCAAGTTCTAAGTATATTTTATGAACTTAAAAAGACTTTCAGATTCAGCCTCAGCTTAAAATGCCACTTTTGTTGCCTCTGCATCCTCTGATATCACTTTCTGAATAGACGATACACTTGAACTTCACATCTTTGTAGTACGAAAATGTAACATAAGCTCTTACTGCAGGAAGGGAAGTACTGACTCGACTCAATGAAGACAACCCATATAGTGTCTTGCTCAGTGTGGCTTTTTAGTGGCCTGTCTTGGTTATCTATCCGCTTGCCTTTCATAAACAGACCGCCTTTATCGAGCACTGGATATTACAGAGCTCCCTGCACTTACTGAAGAAGTAAAAGTGCTTTTTCTTTCTAATGCAGTTTGCTTTCTCCTATTGTCCATACCTGCTATTTTAACTGCATCATATCACGAACATACTACTTGACAATCACATTCAAACCTTTCAACATCTGAATTTTGCTGGTGTGTCCAATCAGAACAGCCCAGTAGTGAATAGAGAATACTACAAGTTACACAAGAGGCTGGTCAAGTTACAAGTTACATACTATCATCTCTAGTCTCTGGAAACAAGTGATTTATTCATTTAATATTGTAGTAAGAAAATGTTCGGTTACATCTTTATTGTTATTCCAAGCTAAATTGAAGCTACTGTTGCGTAATAACTTTCCTTAACAACTTGCGACTTGCATGTATTGGCTAAATGAGATTGGCTGGACCTGGCTGTGCATAAGGGGCCCCATAGTGACAGTGCTATCTGCTGTGATTAATGTGGACTGGCGGTAGGTGTGTTTGCGCTGTGTACCTGAATGCATCCTAATGTAAGTCTGTCTGGACTGTGCAGACTTGGGCCAATCTTCAGTGAACTGTTGACTGGAGCTTGTGTGGGGCAGTCCAGTGCACTTTGTATTGATTTAGACTGGAGGTAGCTTTCAGACTGTGGAGATGTGTGGCTTTTGTGCACAGTAATCAATACTAAAACTAGCATTGAAACTAGATATTCATTTGATCAAGTTTCAATACTAAAAAGTTGTGTTCACTTTATAGAAATGAACTTTTCCTGACCAGTATACACCCATGGACCACTATGGAAGATACACAGATATAAGGCTTTGTGATAATAAGAAAGTAGTAATGATTTAATGTTGGAAATGACATTTTATTGTCTAAATAAAGAGTGTTTTTAGTTATCTTTACGGAATTGACATAGAGTATCGAGTCTATTTCTTAGTATTGAAATACAATCACACTACAGCTGTCCCAAACTATAAAGCCTCAGGCACAGATTTATTTTTTATTTATTTATTTTAAATTTATTTATTTAAATTTTTTTTTATTTATCTAACTTTGATTGAAAATTTTCATTGAATTTTCCATAAAAATTTTAATTGCATTTTTTAAATTGAATCCTACTCATTTCATATGAGATGAATTATCGTGTCACATCATGTCAGCAAGATGCAGGAAATTAGGTTTTGCATGTCACTTTTGTCAACAATTTGTCAAACCCAGTGGGGCGCCAGTTGGAAAAACTGCTGTTGTGTCCTTAGGCAAGACACTTCACCCACATTGCCTAGTATGAAAGTGGTGTGTGCGAGAGTGATGGTGCTGATCGGAGGGGCCGATTGGCAGCCTCGCTTCTGTCAGTCTGCCCCGGGGCAGCTGTGGCTACAATAGTATCTTACTACCACCGGGTACGGCGTGGATGAATAATGCTCTGTAAAGCTTCTTTGAGTGTCCGCAAAAGCGATAAATAAAACTGATGCATTATTATTATTAATTTATAATGTGGAAAATGCAAAAACATATTTAGGTATTTTGCAAGGCAGTTTTTTGCAAAATGTGTGAGAATTCTAAGGATGATTTCTCTCCCAGCTGCCTCAGTTCCTCAGATCTGCAGTCACCGGGTTCCTCGATCGATGCGTGTTCATGTGTGTGTCTCTCTCTGTTGGAGGACGTTGGGAGTTGTGGGAGCCAGATAGTGTGGCTGTGACAGACTTTACAAGAAGCTGAGTGACAGAGGTGAAATTGCCTGGGAAAGGATGTGAGCCCCCTCCCTTCCTCTCCCCCTCTCACTCCTCCTCCTCTTCCTTCTCTCACTCTTCCACATGGTTGTTTTGCTGTGTAGTGTAAACTCCCTTTATCCAGTCTATTTCCCATGAGGCTGTGCAGAATGTGGACCAGGAGGAGTAAATAAAAGTCTCCCTTTTTCTCTCTTCCTCTTTTTTCTCTCTTTTTCTTTCCATCTTTTTCTTTTCCCTTCTTCTCGCTCTACCCTCTCCCTCTGTCTCCTCTCTGATTCTTCTCTCCTGTTCTCCCTGTCTTCTCTCTCGCTCTAACTTTTCTCTTTCTCTAATCTCTAATTTCTGTCTCCTTCTTGTTCTCCTCCCTCTCTTCCTTCTCTCTTTTCTCTCTCTGTATGTTCAGCCATGCACCAGGCTTTGGACACCCTGAGTGACAGCACCAGCTCCACCACAGCCAACGACCTGGACCTCATCTTCCTCAAAGGCATCATGGAGAGCCCTGTGGTGAGTACATTCTACCTGTTGTACTAAATATGGATGTGAAAAGTAAGTGAGCTATACTTTCTCCTAAAATAGTTCTCTGACAGGCCTTCAGTGCAGTTATTACTGTCATATTCTCTAATCTTCACTGAAGGCATTTTTTCATGGTAGCTGCATTGGGCTGGAGTAAGGAGACACTTTTTCAGTTTAGTTTTAGCTTACTTCAAACTGATTCATTGAAACTTTGTACAAGTGGTGCACTAGCCAAGAAGTGGGCAAAAAGACATTCTGCTTGGCTTCACAGAAGGGTGTAATTCAACATGTTTATTAGTCCATACACAGGACTACACTCACTTCCTTTTTATGATAAGTACAAATGAACAATACAAATGTTTCCGTGGAGATCACACTCGTCTTGTCTCACACGGTTCTCTAAACCACAAGCTGAATCTATCAAGTTTCTAAGCTCTATACAAATTGAAGTAGTTCAGTAGAATTTGAATGTCCCTTACCCACACCAAATACACAATCATTTATTTCACAGTCCTTTTTACTGCTGCCATTTTTTTGACTTCTTGTTCATTTCCCATAAACAAATAGATCCATTAATAAAGCTAAATTAGCAAGAGTCTTTGTGATGGTAATCAACACAAATAGAGTACGATGTTTAAAAAGACATTTGCTCCTTTATCAGTAGCACATTTCACCATGAATGATTTAGTCTGACAATTCAAATGAGGACATCATCATCACATCGAAGTAACTCATAACACATCGATACAGCTCTCAGTAATTTTGTTATAACAAATGATACCCCATCTTATCTTTTAGATACTTAAAGATACATGTATTTGATGTTATTACTTTGCCTGGATTGTTCCCCAGTGTGGTAATAATATGTCCACCCTGCCTTTATTCAATCGCAGTGTTTTATTGCTCAAAACTACACTCGAAAAACATATATGCAGGCTTGCTCTGTACATTTGTACATGTATCTTGGCATCACCTGCTTCCCTCTATGGAAATGGATAATGTTTTGCAGTGGCACATTCCAGGCAAAATAATTAGATTTCCATGGAGACAGGCAGGTGGCAGACACTTCACCAGAAAAGTTACATAATGCACTTTTAAAATAAATGTCATGTTTGTTTATAAAAAGACTTCTATGCTGTTAAAGTGAAGCACATTGTTTTAACGCTGCACCAAGCCTCTCTCAGATGTGAGTTTAGACCAAACTTGCATTGAGACTTCCAGTGGACAAACAGCAGCATTTGAACACAAATGCTCTGCTGTGGTGTGTTGTTCGTGCATCTGTCAGTCACTTTTAACAAGCTCTTCTCCGGATTGTGTTCCCCATTACAGCATACAGCATGTACCTCTGATACAGCTGACAAGACCACATGGGAAATGCACAAATCAATATCTACTGTCACCTCACTGTGTATATCAATAATACAAATCTCTACTCAAAAAACTACTACTGCTAAAAAGTATTTCTTCAGTAGTTTGGTCAGATCTCTGGGGATAGTTGATGTCACCTGTTGTTGTGTCCAGAAGATCAGAGTATGTATGTTTTGAGATTACATAATCACAGCTTTCACATTTCAAACCCTCTTATCTTATTGTCTATGATTACACAGACAAATGACCATAACAGGCTGTGTTTCACTCAGTGTTTCAGAGCATCAGTCCCTTGTTGCGTCGCCCCTGGGAAGAATAAAAGGGACATTGTGTGTTGACCATATGCACTGTTGTAGCTGTTGCCCCCATTGTAAGAATCATTATGCATACAAAGTGCTCTAATCCAGTTGCTCATATTTTAGTTGGGAATTTGCCTAGACTATGGATTATAACTTGGGGCTGGTGTGTGCACTACAGCTCCACAAAGCACACACAGCCTGGAGTAAGAAAACGTCAACATCTGCTGTGGGACTTTTTGTTTACAATTATATGACTCTTATATAGATGGGTAGAGTCAAGTTTAAAGCGTCTTCTGTATTCTTTTTTACCCCACTTTTTAAATTCCTTCCTTTATATTCATTCATCAAATTTGTTCTTATTTATTATAATTAAAATGTCTTCCGAAACTAATTTCCTAAACCTAAAAACAGAAGACTGAAATTAATATTTGCCATTTAAAACAAAACATTTTTCTCTTTCACATTTTTCACATTCTTTTACTGACAGAGGACTGGCTGTAGACCTCTTGATTAAAAGACCCAAGCTGTTAACTGGCAGTTAGAGATGACTGAAGCTCGATCTTGGATAAACTTTCATTAATTGTATTCCAATGGCTTCTTGCTTTTTCATTCAGAGACATGGATTCCTTCTCCCAAGTAACAAACTGGAGATCCTTGCTGTTTCTGTATTTTTATCTGCACTACCAAGGATACTTAACATCGTTTTTCAGAGTTAAGTTTTGTGCGGCCCATGCCTGCTGTGAAGCCGTGCACATTCAGTCCACATATCTTTTTGTTAGGGCCGTGAGCGCTGCATTAGTATGGATCTGTGTTTCTGTGTAGACGCTGGGCTTGTCCACTAGGTTGCTCCGTCCCAAGAGAGGCTGTGGTTTGGAGGCAATTTCTCACATTTCCAAAGAGAGGGACTCAAAATCCGCAGAAAATCTCACCGTAATTCTTCAACACCTTTGTTCCAGAGAATCAGACATGGAGCTCTCGCCAGGAGCTTATACTGCTACAAAATTCTGCCGTGTTTATTTTGACCTAACTTTTCTGTCTTTAAGGGCACATATTGCACTGTTTTCTCATCTATGCTATAATGTTGTTTCCTCATCAAAAACATACCCGAAATTGTGTTTTGTTTCATTCTTGTTTAACACACAAAGGCCGAGTATATTTTCAAGGGGGTAACAATAACATGGCACAATTTTACGTAATATAGAACCTTTAAATGATAAAAAGTTGTTTCCATATTTGTGCTTTTCTCTTGATGTTATCATTTATCAGCAAGCCCCGCAACTTTTACACCCAGAGGAGACTGAGTTGCAACAGCAGCGAGCGAATCGAAGTGGCACACGCGCTAAATGATGCAATCTGGGCAAACCAAATTGGTCTAATGCAAGTGAACAATGATTAGGAGCCCATTGAGCACATATTGACAACAGGAGCTATCATCATGCAAAAGAGCCCTCAGTTATCATCCATGCTTGGCTGCGTATCCAACAGACGTATCCGTCCGGACGATGGAAGCATTTAGAAGAGAGCTAAATAAGCCCACTCTTTATCCCCCCATACACTTTTGTTGTGTCCGGCCCAAGTCTGGCTCTGCAGTCTGGGTGAAGGATGGCAACTGCAGCAAATACCAAGGCCAAGCTAGACAAGTGGAGATGTGGGTTTCTATTAAAGCGTGCCAGTCTTCAGTTTCTATCCATTACAGGCCTGAGACTCGGCTGATAAGCTCGCAGTCTCCAGCTATTTCCTTGTTATCTTCCTAATTAATATAATGGCATCTATGACACCAGTGAACTCTTGCAGTATTACAGAATTGTATAGAGTGTTGCTTTATGTGTTAGCTATGACATTGGGCCTATTAATAACAAATGAAATAAATATATACTTGTAATAGTAGAAAACACTGTAGTAGTCTGAGAGGCATGAAGCTTTTCTGATGTTCTAATGCAAGAAAAGTTTATTTACCATCAATATAGGACCCAGGACCCAGAGACATGATGAACCCTCAATGGGCCTGTCACGATAACAAAATTCTGAAGTACAATATATATTTGTGAAGTAAATATAGACTATACACAAAAAATACTGACACCAAACCATAAAGAAGAACTACGCCCCAAATGTATTTTAAATGTACTATGTTGTTAAAAAATATGATCTGCTCTAAGTACATAACAGAAAGCAACACTTCAGTAGTTAGTTTGTATTTATAATGAGTCAGAGAAGTTCATAATTCAAAATTTGAGTCTATAGCTCAAATTTTGGTTTTAGTACGGAAAAATAACCACCATTTTCCCACTAGAACAAAGAAAACGTTCTCACAATAAACACTGACCCACCAAAATTATTGTTAATATCAATATAGTATTCATCACGACAGGCCTAACCTTCAAGACATTATGATGGTATTGTTCATTCCAGTCTAGTGCAATTCAGTCTGTTGTAGGGAGTATTATACCTGTGATGAGTGCAATTTCTCTAACAGTAATATTAGCTAGGCCCTATATAAAGCTATATAAAAGTAATTGTTGTATTTGAAAGGTAAAGAACATAGAGTATCTTTTTCATATTTGTATTTGTTACATTAGTTTCATGTTTTTTGGATAATTTTCCTTATCCAAACCTGCAAAGGTGTGAACAAACAGAGAAATAAAAGAATCTGAGAAGAACTTGATCCACAAGGGAAATTATTTGGTCACAGCAGATAACAGAGCTAAAAAACTAAATGGTAATAATAAATTCAAAATACGTAGCAAATATAGCAAGAGAGTAAAAATAAAATATAGAAATCTAGTAATGCAAATATCTCAAGGGTATACAAGAGTTCAAATTTTGGTGTGCATGTAAACATCTCTGCTACAAATATTTTCAAACCACATCAGATTTCCTGTATATGTATTCACACAGGATCAAGCACAGTCTCTTCAAATACAGCCAGGACATAGAAAGGACAGCCAACGCGTCGAGGAACAAATAAACAAAGTGCTGAGTCATCTTCCTCCCCACCACGGCAACGGTGCAGCCTGGTTACCGCTGTTACCTGCACCACCGTCCCACCCCCTGCACTCTCAGGCCCTGTTTAGAGCACCATAACAATACTATCCATTTTGTGTCCAAGCACTTGACCTGCGGGTGCAAGCGGCTCCAAATGATCCATCTCAGTAATTGCTAATAATGATAAGTAAATCTGCTAAAACAGCCAGTGTCGTAAACAGTGAATTTATGTTTCCGTGGAGACAGTGAGTTGTTTGCTACAAGCAGGATCTCGACTCACAGCGGGGGCTCTTCCTCTTTCTCTCATACAAAGTGCTCAGCTGCCAGAGTTGTACTTACTTGCTCCTTATTCAAACTTCTCAGAGGGATCAGGAAATATTAGATAATTTGATTCAACAGACAAGGTTCAGCAGCTATTTTTAAAACCAAGCACGGACTATTATCTGAAAGTGTGTGATAATTGAGAATCATGTCAAGGGCATAAGCTTTTGGGTACAATTTATCTTGATTTCTCCTTTTGTATTTTAATATTTTTGCACTCAATTCAACAAAAGCAACTAATACTTTGCAGCTGCATCACGCTGAGAGGTTCTACATGCATGTCTATGGTGAAATGTTCAGCACTTACCATGGTGACACAATGTACAGAGTGTCTGAAAACTGAAAAATAAAATGCATTTAAACATCACATTTTCAGGAGCCTGTGAGTTCATGGTCCCATTTAGGTGTTTGATTTTCAACAAAGAAGGGTGAGAGTGACTAACTTGAGTAACAATCTTTCAGGCAGAGCTGTGCTTACAGTTAGCATCACACCTCCAGGAAAAATCAGCTGCAAAATATCAACTGAACCACCTAAGTCTGCATCTTTCCCTTTGCGAGTCTTGGCCTGTGCCTTTGCGGGTATCTGCATCAACATCTTGTGTAGGATTTGCCCAGCCTCAAAGATTTTTAGCACTTTCATTTTATTATTCATTGCTGTATTATTTGTACTCTAAAACTGATAGAACCCCACAAAGCCATTTTATTATTTCCTGCCAATGGTTTTCCCCAAATGTTGTAAAAATGTGTTCTGTTCTCCCTGACCCTGAACCAGAAGTGCACGCTCCCCATCCAATAACAGCAGACAGTGAAAATTTAATGTTGTATGAAATATTGATGTCTCACTGCCCAACCCCAAAAAACCTACAGGGCATAAGATTTGACTGGAGTTTGTGCTGTTTCTTGTTCTCAGGATTGTTACACTTACAAGACAGTGGACTAGCTAGTGTTCACAGCAGGGGCCCGGGTGCACTCTCCAGTTTGTCTGTTCCCTGTTATTATCACTGACTGGATCAAAAACAGCGTACTGTACGAGGCAGCCAACATTGTATCATAACACAGCAAGGGGCACGCCGTACACTTAGATACTTGTTCTTTTAACTGTTCTCAAATGTTCGGGGCATTTTCATATTAGAGATTTGTTTCATTTCAACAGGCCCACGAGCGTTTTGAGGAGCCCAAACTGGAGGCGGTGAGAGAGAACAACGTAGAGCTGGTGCAGGACATCCTCAGAGAGCTCAGCCCCCTCACACACAGGAGCCAGGCCGCAGACGAGCTGGTGCGCATCCTCAAGGAACCTCACTTCCAGGTCAGACTTCATACACAATCTGGACTGGGCTTCTCATATAATACTACCACAATTCTGGTGATACTGTGGGTCCTCAGCATGGCCACATTACTTTGTTGTAGTTACTGCATTGTCCAGTGGTTTTCAAATGGCTGTTGATAGTTTATAGTCAACCATATGATCAGTTCATGAGAGCTAGAAATACTTTATTTTATTATTAGAGGTCCTATATTATAATGGACAAAATGTTGTGTTTAAGTTTAAGTTAAGTTAGAAAAATATGTATATCTGAAATATGATAACTCATGAAACTTCATCCAGGAGTACATGCTTCTCTAAAATGTTCCTGTAAACTACACCGGTTGACAACAACTGGTATAATTCTTCCTGGTTTGGCCTGGTTTCATTCTGTTATTGACATGATATAGTCCCCCTCTGGTTTAATCCCTATGTTATCTCAAGACCTGGTTTAGTTTCACTGGTCCTTGTAAAGCTAAATGTTCTCAAAGTGCACCAAACAAAGTGATACTTTCTTTGCCAAAAGAAGCATTACTTTTACTGTTGTTGTGTCTATGATACAATTAGGTTGCAATATCAGACCACTCGATTGGATAATTATCTAATGCTATTTTGAGGAATTGTGCCAAGATGTCCAAGAATTCCTAAAATGTCCTAAAATGTTCTTCTGCTTTATTTGGGTTGTTATAAGTTTTCTGAGCTGCCAAAGTGTGTAATATAACAGCTTTGTCAAACTGATGAGAGAAATTATTAATTATGCAAGACTGGGTTAAATTGAGCTTGAACTGCTAAGTCTTTAGTGTTACTGCCTCATTTAAAAAGCCCTATCTAATTCCTGCCATAACATTTTACTTTCAGTCCCTGCTAGAAACTCATGATTCAGTGGCGTCCAAAAACTACGAGACCCCTCCGCCCAGCCCCTGCTCCTTTATGGACGCAGCCCTGAACAACCAGCCTGTGCCCCCAGATGCAGTGCGCATGGTGGGCATACGGAAGGTCTCAGGGGAGCACCTGGTAAGTCTACAGCCCTGTTTAATAACATCAAGTATGCAGAGACTACTTTATCTGAATATATCATTGAAATAGCTCTAGCTGACAGACAGACGTACCCAAGGGCTGCGTTCTTTATATGCAGTTTTGAAAATGCATTTATGGCAGTTCTCTGGTGCTACAGAAAGTTCTCAGGTGGATTAATCTAATGAAGCCTAAAAGGTTTGAGAGCAGCACCTGCCAAAGTACAATTTAGATGTGAATGCTGTAATGCAATCCAAGTGTCTTGGATTTGAAGGCAAGATCCTTTAGATGGATATCTTTTAATAGGCTAAAGTCATTTAGATGGTTTGATGATAATGAACAAAGAAAGACCGTCTCTTTGGTGCATAGCATTATTTAATGACTCTATGATTTTCTGTTAACTGCAGTTGGATCTCAGTAGTGACAGAATGTCAGAGTGAGTGATTGTGGCTGGTATAGTCACCCAGGCAGACTCTTGATATGAATAACAGACAGGGATCAGTGAATTTGTACTTCAATATAATATTTTCAAACCTCTGCTTGAAAAGATTTTTCTCCATTTAAGATATCCATTCCCGATGGGGGTACCTGGAACAGAAATGTTCACAATCAATCAGTTAAATATGAACTAAGTCTATCTTAAGCCCAGCCCAAATCATTGTACGCTATACTTAATTTAACCTTTATTTATCCAGGGAAGTCAGCTGAGAACTAATGGTCTTTTACAACGACAGCCTGATAAAGAGGCAGTAGCACAAGAGAGCGAGAGAGTGACAGTGCATATAATACAAGAAACAAGCTATTTACAATATAGTGTAGTAGTATGAAAGAGATACTGCACTCATCAAAAGCTATATATCTTAAGGAGATTTGAAGGCAAAAGAAGGGATCAAAGTATGGATCCTCACTGCTTTTACAGCTCATTCTAAGTAAGCTTTAAAAGCTGCAAATGCTTTTACTGGACCCTGTCCTTATTTACTCCCTCTTTGTTAACATTGTGTCTGTGTGTGTGTGTGTCTGTGTCTCTGTGTGCACCTGTGTTTGTGTCTGTGTGTGTTTGTGTGTGTGCATTCAGGGCGTGACATTCCGCGTGGAGAGTGGCGAGCTGGTGATCGCCCGGATCCTCCACGGTGGGATGATTGACCAGCAGGGCCTGCTCCATGTGGGCGACATCATCAAAGAGGTCAACGGTAAAGAGGTGGGCAACGACCCCAAGGTGCTGCAGGAGATGCTGAAGGAGGCGAGCGGCAGTGTGGTGCTCAAGATCCTGCCCAGCTACCAGGAGCCCCACACGCCCAGACAGGTCACTCCCCTGCCCCTCTGCCCTCCACTGTCCTCTCTTCATCTGTGTGCAGCCATCTCCATCTTTCTAACCACCCCCGCTCGCTGTCCTCTTTGGCTTCTCCTCAGTCTGCAACCTTGTGAGTCATGCCAAGTATCCCAGATTTAATCTGACTGAAGGACTTTCTGGATGACATCGGCTTTTTGGCCGTAGCATCTAAATGAGTGCTCTGTCAGTTATCCAAACGCAGGCCTGTCTGCTCCTGCGTAAATCTATTGTCTCTTAGATTTGTCCTCTCTTCCTCTGAGCTATGTTGGCTTAGTTGTGTCTGTCTCTTGATGCTAGTTAGAGCCAGTGTCTGTGGAAGATACTCTGATGGCTGCTGGGCTGACCCACTTTGAGCACGGGGAGGTGCGGGCGATCTGTCTGCTGATGTATTGCCAACAGGAAGAGAGAGAGCAGTATGCCAAACACAAAGCCCAAAGAACAGTAGCTCTCAAGAAACCGCATCAATGAATGATGCTAGATATACTAAAAGATAATAGTTTGACAAAGATATGGCCATTTTGTGAGCCAAAGCTCTTACCATAAACACGATTCATGGACTGAAGTTTTCTTTCTGCTGTTTTGATTAACAAAAGTGTAGTAACTCACTTTTATGCTGGGCACATTACTGAGGTTGGAAAGGAACGATGCTATCCTCACGATTAAATTGTTCGGACTTTAAAAAGCTAATTTTCGCATTTTATCTTTAACAGCGCAGCCTCATTTATTCCACGTCAACTTTTAAAATATATAGTTAGGGCACTTTTAGTGAACTTGAGCGCCTTGTCTTTTCTTTGGGGATGTAGTCTATAATATAAATGAACCAACTCCAATAACATCTCAGATTGTCAAGTTTTCATAACCTCAAACTAGATCTCTACAGCTCTAGACTGTGTATCTGTTATACTCATTTAGTATTTGACGATGTCTTAGTCAACCAAAATCTGTATTAGGTGACTAATGATTTTGTTTAGATTATAAGAATTTATATGGGACAACAGCAGGAGAAGTGGGTGAGAGAGTGAGTTAGAAGAAGACTTGGAATCTCATGGAAGTTATGTGTAAAAAAAAAAGGCAGATTAAACTCATGAAGAAATTTAATCTCTCATTAGATTAAAATATATTTCCAAGTCATTTTTTTCTGCATAAATTGTTGTTTTAGCATGAACTCCCATGCAGGTGTAATCTTGTGAGCGCACTTTGGGTCAGGTACATAGAAATACATAATTGTTTTGAAAGTTTTGCCACTAATCTATGCTAATCTACTAACTAATCTATGAACATCAGGATATGTCTTGGTCTAATCGACCAAGAATTTCTTTAGTCGAATACAACCCTAGCATATACATAGCACACTGTGAATGTTTTATGAGCGAGACTATTAGAGCTGAGAGTGAAGAAAGAACAGTAAGATTTGTGCCGCATGTATGTAGCAGCTGTTTATTTGCACCCGCACGCACACACAGAGGAGATGGCTCCATTGGGTGTGACTGACATGGCCTCCTGGGGCGCTCTTATACGTGCACTGGGCTTTTCACGGGGATGAAATGGCTTTGTGTCATGGTGTAGCCAGATAGCTCAACTGTAGCCAACGAGCAGCGTGTGATGTGCGGCTCTGCAAACTGTGTGAGTAAAGAGTCCATCACTAGCAAGCAGCGCACTTAAAACCCACTCCATCTCCCCCGGATCCCTTTCTTTCCCCACATCTCGAGGCTGGTAGAGCAAAGCCAGCTCTCATTGACAGGAGGAAGGAGCAGAGGAGGACAAGGAGACGCGCGCAGGGAGACACAGGCAGAACCTAAAATTCTGTATCCATAGCAACCGTCTCCTCCCCCTTTTTTTGGTTTTGACGTTTTTTGCCTGAGCTGACAGGCAGTGTGGACTTAAAACAGGGTCTTTGGGGTGGTGCTGTGCGGCGGGGTCTGCAGGGACATGGGCTGACGCACACACAGTTGCAGTTAGAAGGGGCCATAGGCAGCTGTCAGTAAAGGTTAGTCACCAGCTCCATGTAACATAGGCTTCAGGCTTTAGACGCAGCTGCAGTTTAGACACAAAACTTCAGAAACAAGTTCAACTGTGTCATTAGCATTTATGATGTGATGCACACTTTGATCACTTCTAAGAATTTTTTTTATTATCAGTCATTTTGTGTTCTTCTTTTGCATAAATTATCTATCCATATCCTCTTCACCCATGAACTTCGTCGTATTATTGTCAACTCAAGAAATTCTTAGTCGACTAAAGACATATCCTGCCTATCTATGCTTCTCACCCAATTTTCACTCACAGGACTACGCCTGCACAGGAGTCCATACAAAATCAACTGCTTATGCTAAAATTAGGAAACAAGTATTTATATAATTTATTATATCTGTCTTTTTACATATAAATACCAAAGAATTCCAAATCATCAGCTAAGGCACTAATGTCTCCTTTCTGCTATTATAAAATCCTCATAATCTAAATAAAATGAGTAGTCAACTAATAAAAATTTTGGGCAGACACAATTGACAGATTGGACCATTAGAAGCCTACAGTTTCATTTCATTCACAGATATAATGAGCTTTTTTAGCCCTACTTCCTTGCAGTGCTTTACTTCAGCATTAACTTTACCTGCTGTATTTCCTCATTGACTGATCTTGTGGTCAGATTTTATTGTTTTCCACCAAAATTCAGTCTAGCCACAAGGAAAAAATGATTGGCTCTAAATATTGTTGGATGATGTCTTGGAATAATAATAATCACAAAGGTACCTATTAAGGAAGGAAACTGTTAAGAATTGGTTTTGATAAATTTGTGTGCACTAGATTTACTGACTAGCATCATCAGCATCTACGCATCTGTGGGTTTGAGAATGGTAAAAAATTAGGCCCATTGCCTTAGTGATTAACAGTTTAAAACTAAATATATCTTTAGACTGTGAAGTAGACTAAGAGAGTGACATCACCCATAGCAAACAAAGCTTGCTAAGGCTAGCAGTTATAGGAGTAAATTTTGAACCAGGAATAGATTTATGGACTAAATAGCAAAATCAAAACACTATGATCATGTAGAGTGGGTTAATGAGAAAATTTCTGATCAAAATGAGGAGCCGGACAGCAGCAGTTACAGACAGAGAGGCGACATTTTCTAAATACAAAGTGAATTGGAGCTGGTGTTGATCGAACCAGAAGTGCGCGCATGCCCACATTCTATTTGGCCTGTGGTGCCTAGTGGGTTAACTATGCCCATGTTTTTCATTAAACACTAAATGTCTTCAGTGTTTGCATACTTTGTACTTTTATTTATTTTGCCTGTTGCATCTCTCCTCTGTAGGCTTTTGTCAAGTGCCACTTTGACTATGATCCATCCCATGACAATCTGATCCCCTGTAAAGAGGCCGGCCTGAGCTTCAACAGCGGAGACATCCTACAGATCTTCAACCAGGAGGACCTCAACTGGTGGCAGGTCTGCATGCACGGCTCTCCTCACATGTTCTCTTCTGCATCAAACGGATATCAGATCTGAGTATGTTTTTGTTTTCTCGGTGTGTTTCCCCTGCAGGCTTGTCACATAGAGGGGGGCAGCGCCGGGCTCATTCCTAGTCAGCTTTTGGAGGAGAAGAGGAAAGCGTTCGTGAAGAGGGATCTGGAGCTGGCGACTACAGGTACACAACAGTGATGCACCTCTCATTATGCAGAATACACACACACACACACACACTTGAGCGACAAAGACAACATCTGCTCCTGTTGTGCACCAGCGTTTCATGTAACCAGGCGCCCATCCTCCTCCTCCTCCTCTCACCTCTCTGCTCTGTTCTTGTCATCAGCGGGCAGAGAAGAAGCGGTAATGAGAGTAGCCATGACTCAAGAGTGCTGTTTAGTTTGCAGCATAGGCTCATTGCAAAAGAACCGTGGGCAAATCTGTACAGATGTAAAGACGATCAATATTAAGGTGTTCAGAAGTGCAAACGGAATAGAGCCAAGCAGCTAGTGACTCAAAGGTAGCAATATAACATTCAATCGAAAAAATGTCCTTGGAGTCTCAGCAAACCTAATCTCTCGAAGAAAACACGTCCTAATTAATATTCCACCTTTTGTAAGTAATTAGCATTCTGTTTGTATCATGCATAATAATGTTTTGTGCCACATATTCAAGTTCACCTTAAAAAGACAGTGAAGGTGCAGTGTCTATGCTGTAGATGTGTCCCAGGGCTTGTCAAAATGCCATATTGAACAGATGGTCAATGAGACTGGCTGGTCACAGGTGTTTCCTGGCAGGAGCGCATATGGGTAAAGATGCACAGTGCCATCTAGTGGTTGGCTCTCACTTTAACTCAATCTAAGTGGATTTATGAGGCAGTAGTGTTTTCAATGACACCTGACCTTTACAGTAGATCATTTTAAGTGAGGATTTGTCCGAACAATGCTGGAGGTATGGTTTTTGTTTTGGTCTATTTCAGGGCCTTTGTGTGCTGGCATGGGTGGCAAGAAGAAGAAAAAGATGATGTATTTGACCACCAAAAATGCAGGTAAAAGTTTGTAACAAATACATTATAAACTCTGGAAGGGATGAAACTGAAGTGAAGTGGGACATGCTTTTTCAATGGACACTTAGGATGAGTCACAGACTTTTACAAAATGTGAAAATTGGTGCTTTTAATGTAATGTAATGTAATGTTAGAGCCTGGAAAGAAAATGCTAACACATGTGTATTTGTTTATTTAATTGGTGATTATCAAACATTCACTTTTTTGGATGAAGGCAAAATCTTGATTTGAAGGTTTACGGGACAAATACAGAACCCTTATAGTTTATTTAGTGCTGTCATGCGATTAAAAAAATTGAGAGATTAATTAATTATGATCTGTAATGAATTAATCTAATTAATCTCATTTTAATCTCACCTAAAAATTGCTGAGAAAAGCCTTCAATTTGAGGTATTTTCATTTAAATTCATTATTACATTATTGTGGCAGATCAAAAGACTGATATAGAACAAAAAAAGTGACTTTATAAAGTCATTTATTGTTTAACAAATCTCTCCAAATTGGTTGTTGAGCCCAAGTCTCCATGAATAAGAAACTGTTTGCTGTAAAGTAGCAAAGACGAGGAAATCTGAACATAATAACTTTTGTCTACTTAAAGACAATAAAAAGTCCAGTCTTTCCTTAACCATGTTAAAAATATTATTGATAGAGAAATGCTTTATATATGAGATCACTGGTTTTAGTCCTTGTTTTAGTCCTGGTTTAGACCTGCTTTAGTCCTACTTTAGTCCTAGTTTAGTCCTGGAATGGATTAATCCTGGTTTTAGTCCTGGTGTTATTTCTGGTTTAGTCCTGGTTTAGACCTGGTTTAGACCTGGTTTTAGTTCTGATTTAGTCCTGGTTTAGTCCTGGTTTACCTGGTTTTAGTTCTGATTTAGTCCTGGTTTAGTCCTGGTTTAGTCCTGGTTTAGACCTGGTTTAGACCTGGTTTAGACCTGGTTTAGACCTGGTTTTAGTTCTGGTTTTAGTTCTGGTTTAGTCCTGGTTTAGTCCTGGTTTAGACCTGGTTTAGACCTGGTTTAGTTCTGGTTTTAGTTCTGGTTTTAGTTCTGGTTTAGTCCTGGTTTTAGTCTTGGTGTTAGTTCTGGTTTAGAGGCTCACGGGAGGAAGCGCGGTTTAGGCAGCGTACGCGAGAAACACGATCCACACGCGGCTCATGGGAGGACAGCGGTGTCCGCGCAGTAACTACGGAAGGAAACGTGGTCCGCGCGTTCTCAGGTTAATGACGATGATGAAGGTGTGTGTGTGTGTTTGTGTTTGTGTGTGTTTGTGTGCGTGTCCCCTCATGTGGCAGGTCACTATAGGACAGTAGTGCAGACATCATGAGTCTATGCAGGTTGTTTTCACCAGTGACATTTAAGTTGTAGGCGATTTTATATTTGTTATTTTCTTTTATATTTCATGTCGGGAGAATAATTTCCAAGACACGAATGTGTTTTTACCTGTGCACTGCTGCCTCTGTTCTACTGGCTCTTCCACCTCGTCAATTGTGCGACTGACGCCGCCAACGTTAACATGACGTTTAAGTCGCTCTTACTGCGCGCGTTTTGTGTGGGTTTCCGGCAATGAGTGGAATTACCGAAATAAAAAAATGTATAAATGTGTTTTTTGTGTGTGTGTGTGTGTGTTGTTGTTGTCCCAACAACACATAAAAACAGGTTTTATAACAAAGAAACTCGCATACAGAAACACTAAAGTTAGAGATTAAAAATGAGATTAACGCGATTAAAAAACATAACGCGCTAAATATGACTGTAATTAATTAATCGCAATTAACGTGATAATTTGACACCCCTAAGTTTATTATCTAATGTACCACAAATAATGCAGTACTTCACTTTTGACCTCTGGTGCCTCTATTCTGGAGTGTTCAGCATTCTGGTGACATACTATTTTTAAGGGTCACAATATAATTTTATTATAAAGATGTGTCAAAGATATATGTGGAAATGTGATGTTAATGTGTACTTTTGTTTTGTCAGAGTTTGATCGTCATGAGTTAAGAATCTACGAGGAAGTGGCCAAAGTGCCTCCGTTCAGAAGAAAGGTGCTGGTTCTGATCGGGGCTCAGGGAGTGGGCCGTCGCAGTCTAAAGAACAAACTGCTGGTGTCAGACTCCCAGCGCTACGGCACCACCATCCCCTGTGAGCCTCCATTTATCACTGCTCTCTCCATACAATGTACTGGTGCTGAGTGTGCACTAATCCAAGCCATTTGTACTGCACAGTTACATCCAGGAAACCTAAAGTGGATGAGAGGGATGGCCAGATGTATTGCTTCATGACCCGACACGAGATGGAGTGTGACATAAAAAATGGGCGATTTCTGGAGCACGGCGAATACGACGGAAACCTGTATGGCACCAAAATCAGCTCCATTCACGAAGTCATCGAGACAGGGAAAATCTGTATACTGGATGTCAACCCCCAGGTATGAGCCCTCTTACTATCACAAGAGAGTTTTCGGTTCCGTTCTCATTCTGATTTCCTGTATCTCCAGCTACATGCAGGTCAGGCTAACCATAATGGCCATGTGCATAATTACACTTGGTCAGATCCTACACATCATCTGATCTACACAATTTTTTGTATAACTTATATAATGATAAATAACACATTTAACTTTTATATTACACTGAAAGGACCAACTACATTTTTATTATTATTAATTATCAGTCTGGTCCCACCATGTCTAAATATATAGAAGTTGAGTCCACCTGATCATCTGTTGCCATGGTAACAGGAGAACTAAAACTATGAGCCACACGATGCTCAGTGGTTGTTTGACTAAAACTCATTTTAGCCAACTGTGTAGGAGGCAGAACTCTGAGGCCCTCCACTGAGAAACATTAACACGAAGCTCCTGCTTTTCCACTTTGTTTTAAACAATATGTCTCTGGAGCAACGACATGTGGTTCAATTTACATCTGTTATACCACTGTGGAATATGCTTATGCTGGAATCCCATAGCACCAAAGAGGAGGAAAACACTGACAAACATAACATCCACAGTGCTAGAAGGTCTTCTAGCATTATGTGTGTGTTTAGAAAGACAATGTGCTCATTTAATTACCTTCCTAATAACTTTATGTTAATAGCGCTGTCAGTAAGTATTTCTTCTGTGATTGCAACATTTTTAAATCCTCTAGGGGTTTTGGCTTATTGGCGCTAAGTCTTGTCTGTGTACATCATCAGTAAAAGTCATGTGGTAATGACAGCATTAGCCGCTACACAGAGTTAGTTAATTTTATTTACACACATTATCTTGATGAGTGTGTTTGCTGGCTCTTCACACATTCACAGCTGCATAGGCTTATTGAGTGTGCTGGTGTGTGCAGGCTCTTAAAGTACTGCGGACCTCCGAGTTCCTGCCCTATGTGGTGTTTATTGAAGCACCGGACTTTGAGGTGCTTAAAGCCATGAACAGAACAGCCATCGAGTCTGGAGTGGTCACTAAACAGCTCACGGTGAGGTTCAACAAATAATCTATTAAAGGCTTAGCACTTTTAGTACTGTTACTTCACATAACTTAAAGGGAATAATGAAAGGAATGCATTAAAGCGCAATCTATAGGTACGTACAACTTTTATTTAGTGTTAGATTACAGGTAAAACAGTGATTCTTTCATGGTGGTCTGTGCTTTTAGTTGGAATTTCATTCTATTATCAATATAACACATTTTTAATAATCATTTTTTAGGTCAATATATTTATTATAATATACAATCACAACTCATCAACTCACATATAATCTGATTTCAAGCTTTAATGATCCATTTAGATTATCCTTCCAGAAGTTACTTCATTTTCTGAGCCCAGAGCCATGTCTTTATTTGACTATCTTAAATGCATTTTCTTACTTATGGTAAAGTCTGTCTGTATCCTGCTTTGAGCGGTGCAGCGCTCTGTCAGGATGGAGCTGAGCAGATGTTTGTGAATCAGACGTGGTGTTTCATGGCTCAAAGCGTTTGGCTACCGGCTCTGTCTAACAGTTTAGTTTACGACACACACAGATATTTGCATCTTTGACAGAGACAGAGTGAGCCGAACAGTCTGCTGTCTGCTGACAGACATCAGGCACAGTGACATTTTACACATATTGGCTTGTTTCTTCCACAGGACTCTGAGTTAAAGAGGACAGTAGATGAGAGTGAGCGAATCAAGCGAGCCTATGGACACTACTTTGACTTGTGCATTGTAAATGATGGTCTGGACGCAGCGTTTCGGAGTCTACGCTCAGCTTTGGACAAACTGTCCACAGAGCAGCAGTGGGTCCCGGTCAGCTGGGTCTTCTGAGGTCAGAGGACACACTCTGGCAGAGGAGGGGCAGGAAGCATCACTGTTCAGTTCCAACCTCACGGCCAACATTTTTGTACAAATTTAGTGTCCCTCTGTCATGTTGTCTTTTCTTTGTGGAGATGAACTTAGAGTGAGCTTTAGTGCAATAGTGTGATTGAGTGTGTGTTCTCATAAATGTGGAAGTTATCTACATTTTCTTTGAAGGATGTTCTATTTAAACCTTTTCAAATGTTTAATTTATTTAGTGTGATGTTTACAGTTGGACTGGCAAGAGTGACTGCTTAGAGTGATAATACCAAATGCCATCTCTACCACTACTGTCTTTCCTACAGTATGATTGTATCTGTTCTCAAATGTTCATTGTGTTCCTTTGTCTGCGTTAAACTGACAAATTAACAGCAATAGACCATTATAAAACCTGCTCAATGCAATACATTCTTCGGACTGAGGTATAAAGCACTGTTTGTGAGTAAAAATAACATTGGAAATGACTATATTCTTATTAACACATCATATGTATTGCACATCTTCAGTTATACTTGTAGCAGAGCCTCTAACATTCACCAACTCAAACTCGAGCAGTAGCCTTCATATGCACTGACTGTATAACAAGGCAACTATTGTATAACTCGACGTGTGATTGGAAAGATGGATTCACTGTATAAATATTGACCTGTGGCTTTGAAGTTTTGCCTTAATTACAATAATAATAATCACATGGTTCTGACGCCAAGGAAGCGCACCATTTTATCTTCATGAGATCTTGTGTCAATGTTCTTAGAAAGAAACAAACTTATTTATCTTCTGTTCCCTCAAAGCTGTAAGTACTGTATTGTAATCAAATGTATAGTATAACATAGAGAGACTTGGGTGCTGCCGGTGTGTAGATGCAGTCGGGGAACTACACTGTAGTTGGATGTTCATATGTATCTTCAGAATATTGCTTCACTGTTAACTGTCACTATTGATGCAAAGGATTTTTTAATTAAAACATGTTCTATATACAAGTGGCTTAAGTGTCTCTATGAGTGTGAAAGGCTGGGTGAGTCACTGGTCCACACACGAGGTTCCATCCGTGCACTTTAAGGGTACATCTCGTATGGAGGAGGCTCTCCACCCGACCACACAAAGCTAAGTTTAGGATCAAACTACAAAAAAACACATAGCAATACTTGTAAATGTGTGATTGTAAATGTCATTAATATTTTGCTATTTCCTGGTGTTCTTTGTGACAACTGACCGGTGAATATGGAGGAGGCGGGTCTGTGGTGCTGTATCCAGGGGGGACGTTGGTAATAAATACCACCATTTCTGCCCCGTCCTCTGGCTGGACAGCAGTGTGGACACGGAGCGGGGGCGTGGTGACATCATACGAGCCCCTCCTCTTTTTGGAGTAGTGGTAGTAGCACATGAGCACCACAGCTATGGACACGACCAAAACCGGCAGACTGACCAATCACATGGTTAGCACAATGAATATCTAACTTAGACTAACACCTGTGAATATTACTGTCCACTCACATATACTGCAAGAGATGCTCAGCTGTGGTCATGACTGGGCTCTGTCAACTTGCAGGCATACCCAGTCTCTGAAAATGGTGCTTTTAGATCTGAAAAGTGACAGTTAATTAGATTTTATATATTATACTAATTTTTAATTCATTTATTTTGAAGCATTGGTAAGACTTTTTAATAACTACACTGTAATGAACCTTCATAACAATGACAAATTTTGAAGCATGATATATGGCTGTAGAAAAGCATTGATATTGAAAGAACTTTATGCCACTGACACATTAACAATAATGCCAGATAATCCCAGTAAACCATCAAAAAAGGCATGTGCTTAGCTTTTGGCTAAATAGCAAAATGAACCAATTATTAGCTACAAAAATTACTCTTTCAATCCAATAGCACAACTCTTACAATTGTAACACTAAAAATTAAATCTGATTCAAATTTAAAATGAAAAAAGATCTCCCCACTACTGCAAAAAAAGTTGAAATAGTAATTATCATGACAGGCCTTATAATTGCTTAATTAATACCATAACTAACTCCTAACCATAACCCCTAATTAAGTAGTTACTCATTCTCAATCATTAATTTCAAAATACTTGCTCATGATTATAAAATAGTACCAAAGCACTCCACAAAAGTCATTTTCATTAACAAAAGAGTTCAGAAAATTGCCTGTTCAGTTCAGGAGTGAGATCAACAGAGTTAATAGAAACACACATAACAGTAATCGCGCTCTACTGACCTCATGTGGCTTGAGGTAGTAGTATGCAGCATCTGGATATCCTTGTTAGCAGGAAATGAAGCCAAATCAATCAATCAATAAATAAATAAATGACACTTCAATCTGTACTAATAAAAAGTGATGTAACAAATCATTAACTAAGACAGCTTTGTGTCGCATAGCTTTTAAAAAGTACACTCTCCTAATGAGCCCATGAGTTAATGATATTAATGTAAAATATAAAAAGTACAAAAAAAATAAATAAATAAAATTAATTAAAGGAAATTCTCAGGTGACTATTGTTCCATTTGGATAGAACATGCCTGTGTTTTATAGTGCTCAGCTGATTTCAGACTGTGGACTTTCAGCCTTAAACTACGACACATTTCTGTTGCTCTAAAACAAATACAATCATTACATATACAAGAGATCACATCAAAATAATGCTGTGTGGGAACATGTGTGTATAATAATCATCTTCTTACCTTATAGTTTTGAGCATAAGTTTTGATCTGGTTGTTTTCAGAGCAGTGTCACTCAGGGAAGTAACTAGTGTGATGACCATTTACAACATAACTCATGTATTTAAAGCAACAGGCATGCAGAATTACACTGGTAATAGTTCAACTTTAAAACACATTTCTCAAAACATTTTCTTAAGCTTTTATTATCAAACAAAATATATCATATACTATACATTTATATGATATGAACAATGTTGAGGGCAGTACATGTTAAGGACTTGATAATAACACTGAAATAAATTAAAAATGATGAAGTGAACAGTGGGATGGGGCGATGAAGAGGAGGTTCAGGTGACTGTCTGCCCGGTGCTGTCTCTGAACACATCTGAGTATGAAGGAGGGACAGCATCGAAGTATGAAGGGGGCTCCAACTGTGAACAAGGAAATCACAATTCAGTCAAAAATACATAATAATAAAAATACAACTTTTATGGCATATATTTAGTTCAGAATAATGCTGAATTCCCTTTGCTAAGCTTGTATTACTTTTAGTTTTAACA
This sequence comes from Boleophthalmus pectinirostris, assembly GCF_026225935.1. NCBI lineage: Eukaryota > Metazoa > Chordata > Actinopteri > Gobiiformes > Gobiidae > Boleophthalmus > Boleophthalmus pectinirostris. Next base: position 11,937,705 of record NW_026571047.1, on the reverse strand, counting down.
ATGGGAGAGTGCTGTGCATAAACTGTGTGGCCGGAGATGATTACAAATCATGACTGCAGTTCAAGAGCAATATCTTTATAGCATTATTATATAGCTAGTGGGTACAAGTTATCTGTTTTATGCTGTTTTATCTTATATGTCTACAAAGTTCAGGGCAAGCTTCCTTATTGTAGTCAATCTTAAACCCACTTTGGATTGACATTTTGTTTTTGTTTTTTTCACATGGCTCATAATAGTAAAATTTTACCAGTCCAAAATATTGCAAATCTTAACTTTTCTAGTATGTTAATTTCAAATATACTGTTGCTATAGCATGTAACTGTTTGTGTTTTGGTAAAGAGTAAAATATATTGTCTTATAAGTTGTCATTCAAAACTCTTCTTCATAGTAAAACTTAATGTGAAACCTAAATCAATTTTGGATTCAAATATTTTCAAATGGTTACTATTAGTTTACACATTTCTGATTATAAAATACTTTGATGTACCCTGTATGGAGGAGGCAGGCCCAGCTCACTGTGACAGCACTCTGTAGATTCTGTGCAGGGCTCGCCATAGCAGTCATACACAAAATCCCCTGCTCCCTCCTGCTCTTCGTTGTACAGAGGGATGACATAGACTGATGGAGGCTCTCTGTGCACCAGCGGCTCTTCCTCCCTCTCTCTCCGATATTTCATGTAGTAGCAGCAGAAAATCCATATCGAGATACTCACACCAAACAATGGGATCCTAAAAATAGATAGAAGCTTACAGTAAAATCGATGGCAAATCTGGTAAATAATGGCACGTTACTTATACTTACTCTATGAAGTAATAGTTGGACATATCTGACAAGCTTCAGTAGCGTTCAGTATTTAATGAAGAAAAGTGATTGGAGGTCCGAGCAATGCCAGTCCAGTTGGCTGTGTAGTTTTATCTTAACAGAAGTTCAAAGGTTGCCTGTTTTATCTCCTCAGTTATAAAGGCATTGTCTCTGCAGGCATGACAGACAGGACAGTAGAACTCTAGGTCTGACCCACTTACCTCTTGTTAGGACACATTCACATTTCACAAGTGTAGATTGTATAGGTGGTGAACTCCAGAGACGGTACCAGCGTAACGTTATGTAACTTACGTCATTGTTTGTAATGGTGTTTTATAGGTGCGTTTTATAGTTGTGTTTCAGAGGCATATGAGGAAGAGTAGTGTTCTCTCATCAATGCACTCTGATCAATAAGGGATTCCATTGACAAGAGTCTGATCCAAGTCAATAAATAACTCAGTGGGCTTTGCATCACAGCTGACCCACTGTCTGGATTTAGACATTGTGTCATTTTGTTTACAACTGTGTGATGGTCACAGATATCACCTCCATGCCTCAGGAGTGTGTAACCCTTCACCGTAGGGTATCAGAAGTAGACACTAGGTTTTTAGGTTGAAGACGTTGGATGTGTGTGATCTGTGACATAACTTAACCTAAATCAGTATCCTTTGAAACATTTGTTATAACAGGCACCAAGGGTCAGCAACAGCTGACTACTTTAATATTAATCTAGGCCTGTTATTGTAAATGAAATCATATTTGATTTATTTAAAGACACATACATACATAAAAATCCTATTGTTGCTAAAACTTTTTTTTAAGCTGCTACAGTATGTAACTTCCTGGAGGTGGCACGTCACCTGCATGATTCCATGGAAATAAAGTTAAAACCACATTTCATCAGAACATTCTCCATGGAGACATATATGTTTTATTCCATACTGTGAAAGATTAGATTATGTAACCACATTTCCGTGGAAACAAGCAGGAAAAGGTAAGAGGTCCTCTTCCTGCCAAATAGGTTTGTGGAGATGCAAGCCTGGTAACAGTATGGGCGCATGTTGTTGTTGTTGTTTTTTTTTAGTGCAATAAAATGCAATAAAATCTAAATCTATATGTGTGTGTGTGTGTATATATATATATGCGTGTGTATGTGTGTATATATATATATATATGTATATATAAAATATGTGCATGTAAAAACTGAGAAGTCATGGACCAAACTAAATGTTTATTGAAAAATTTCAACGACATCTACATGTTTTCTTTTCTTTTGAGATATGTAATGTTAAACTTTTTGTTATTAAAATAAATGTTTAAATAAAACAAGGAAGGACAAAACTATAATGAAAAAACAAAAAACAAAAAAAACAAAAAACAATACATTCCTGTGTTTTAATATTCATATAAAGTAATATAAAGAAATACCTTGTTGATTAAGCTGATTTAAAATTCTATGTTCACTTATTGTGTGGACAACCTTTTGGGGCCTCCTGCAATGTTTCTGAGGCCCTCCCCACACCCCACTTTAGTAACCACTCTTATAGACAGGCGGATTGGTGCAGCGTTTGCAGTAATGTGGTCACTGTATCGGACCGTTGTGGCAAAGAGAGAGCTGAGCCGAAAGGCAAAGCTCTCGATTTACTGCTCAATTTACGTTCCTACCCTCACCTATGGTCATGAGCTTTGGGTAATGACCAAAAGGACAAGATTGTGGATACAAGCAGGCTGAAATGAGTTTCTTTGGCAGGGTGACTGGGTGCTCCCTTAGAGATAGGTTGAGAAACTCGACCACACGGGAGGAGCTTGGAGTAGATTCGCTGCTCGGGCATCTGTTCCATTTATTTAGACTGCTATCCCTGCGACCCGGCCCTGGTAAGTGGAGGAAAATGGATGGATGGACGTTATAAACAATACATGAACTGTGCCTCTGTTACTATTTGTAGACCAGGAATAACTGGCCATTTATTTATTGTGTTTTGTGGTAATTCACTGACCTCCTCATTTACATGACTAACTTGACTTCTTCTTGAGTCAACAGTGACTACTTCACCCAACTCAAGGGGCTGTAAAATTAAGAAAAATAAATCATATTTATATTCAAAACTTTGTTTGTATTGTCACATGTACAATGAATAAATGTTTAATACTCTATAAGTAGGCTTAGGTTTTAAGATCAGGTTCAACTATTTTACTTTAACTTTTCTGGTGGAGGATCCATCATTTGCTCGTCTCCATAGAGATATTATTGGCTAGATTCAAATGTTTCAGCGTATGGCATTAAATTCATGAAGACATGCAGATGACACCATCAGACTCTGGAGTTTTTTGTTTTTTTTTAATGAATGTAATATAGATACGTTTATTGTGGTAAAAATTCAAAGTGAAGCAACATCTCCATAGAGACAAGACATCAGAAAAGTTACATAGTGCTTCTATAAATTCCATATAATCATTTATCAATGACCATTACCTCAAGCCTAGATTACACACACGTCAAAAGCTTTCAAATGTAGGTCTCCTAGATAAGAGTGCATGGATGAAGTAAGACAAAACAGTGAAGTAACTTATCTCTGATTCAATACTATTCAGAAGACGACTGATGACTTATCCCTCTCCAAAAGTCAGGAATAAACAATGCTTTAAGGCAGTGAAATATAAGGCTATCTCAGAAGAAGACGGAGCCATGTTTGAGCTTGTTTTTGTGGAATGCTGCTGTGGGGCTGTCCAGACAAGTCAGCATTTTTGATTCTATATGGAGGTGAAAATTAAAGTCAGAATTTAAAACATGTAAAACATCACTTGAGCGTATGCATCACACAAGACAAAGAGAGGCTGTGATTTTTGCGTATTTATTTGTGCGTACACAGATGTCATAACAGGCCTGGACACACCTCAGTTAAACCCATGTTTGTTCATAGCTCTGTTGCAGCACACAGGAGGTCTGGAAACAGCTCAACTTGTATTGTGTATAAGCAGTAGTAATAACAGAAACACACATTTGCTTATTGTCATGGGCACATTTGAAAGAACAATACTGATGAAGAGTAACTTTAAACAGATTTGTTTACATTCACTGGAAACATCGTTGGTGTTTGTTCTTCCATGCTCTTTGTAAAGTTCTTGGTGACCTATTTGTTTAAATGATTATTATTATGAAAAAATGTGTGTTATAGACAAATTGTTTAAATGATTAGTTGTTATATTATAAATAGTTACAAATAAACCCAGTGAATTTAGGTGTTCTGAAAATGGCAAACATAAAGGTCCCTGTATTTATGTCTTGGTTGCCATCTGGACAATCAAGACATACAAACTGACTTTTCGGCTCTCATACAGAAGCCACTTTGACTTCGATGGGACTGACCTGAAGCACTAGAATTAATCCTACTCTGAGTGCGAGCCAAAACATCTTGAATACAGTGACATTGTCCACATGACCACTGCTGAAACCTTCTCTACATTTAACCACGCCTGGACAAATAAGGGATTGCATAATAAAAGTATAGATTTTATATAACATAATGTTTAATTGGGAAATAATCAAACCTATATACAGTAGAGAACCAGACTCAGCTCAAGTCTGGTTATGTCCTGTAACTTCTCAAAAACGTTTGCATTGATCCCTGTTATTTATGAATTTCTGCAACAGCACATTTGCTTGTCCCAAAATAAAATCTTTAACAATTAAACATGTCTGCAAAGAAAAACATTACAGAGGAATAGGTGGAGGAGGGGGTGGTGGAGGTGGCACTGCACCTGAGGCAGAGGAAAAGGCTGGGGGAGGAGGAGGAGGTAAGGACCCAATATGTGACAGTGGAGGAGGTGGCGGAAGGAGAGAAGAGCTGTCCCCCGACATGGAACCAGGGGGTGGGGGCGGAGGAGGGTAACTGGAGGACGTGGGGCTCATGGCTGGAGGAGGAGGAGGTGGAGGGAGAGTGGAAGGGGAGAACATAGAGGAGGGAGCTGATGGAGGAGGTGGAGGGAGAGTGGAAGGGGAGAACATAGAGGAGGGAGCTGATGGAGGAGGTGGAGAGTGGAAGGGGGAGAACATAGAGGAGGGAGCTGATGGAGGAGGTGGAGGGAGAGTGGAAGGGGAGAGCATAGAGGAGGGGGCTGATGGAGGAGGAGGCGGTGGAGGGAGAGTGGAAGGGGAGAGCATAGAGGAGGGGGCTGATGGAGGAGGAGGCGGTGGAGGAGGAGAGGGGAGGGTGGAGGTCAGTGTGGGCTCAGTTGATGCCATGGACGGAGGAGGAGGAGGGGGCAGAGAGTCACCAGAAGAGCTGTGAGGCAGAGTTGGGACCGAGGGCGGTGGGACGGCAATGCCAAAACTGGTTCTGTAAAAGACAAGACCAAAATATTGTAGTTGTAAACTGAAAAAAATAGTTGGGGGCTCTGTGTACTTACATGTTGGTGGTGTTAGCATTGCTCTTATCGTCTGCTGTCTGGTCTTTCTTTTCCAGCTGTTGCCCTGACACCTGCCGGAGGAAATCATGTGTGAGTGTATTGTGTCTCTTTAAATACGTCTACATCATATAATAGACTTGTGTGTGGACCTGGAAGCAGTGTCCTATGTTGTCCAGAACATTGTATGAAATAGGTGTTCTGGAGTATCTCCTTTCTGGCTCGATGCCTCCTGGAGGGGACGCCATGAGTTTGGCACGGACACAGTTTTTGGATGAAGTGAAGACTCCTATCTCTCTGCGGGCCACCTTCTCCAAGTGGAATGCTGCAGCCTGGACAAGAACATGGTACATCAGATACATGAGATGACAGTTTTAGAGTTTCATGATGCCTCACCAGTGACAGCAGGTTGATGGAGGACTCCATGTGTTTGACCTGAGAGGTCTGAGAGTCCAGCAGTTTGAGCAGGGTGCAGGCCACACTGTTGATCTGATATGTCACACTGGCCAGAGCCTGAGTGGCCAGAGCTTTGGCCTCATCTACAGCCTTTGTCTGGTCCTCTGCCTAAAGGACAGAAGACTGTATTACATGTGGTGGTCTTAGACAGCAGCAGGAAACACACTGTAGGCTACCTGTGAGCATGCCTAGTGTACAAGTAAAATAAAACGTCCTAAAATACATACAAAAATACAAATAAAAAGAATTGAATAAATATTGCATTAACCACTAAACAGATGGAAACAGTTCTTCAGTAAATCTGCAGTTCCGTTTTTATTTCTATTATAATATACAAATACAAGTTCGCCTTGTGTGGCTCACCTGGAGGTAGTTGTTCTCGCAGTACTCCGCCACCTTGAAGAGGTTACTCTGGTTGTCCAGCAGCTCTTTTCTCGCTTTTGGTGCCGATTGTAAAATGTCGTCAATGACCTGCGTAAAGTTGTTCTGCTGCGGTAACTCTCCCATGGCGCAGGTTTCTAAACGTTATGCCGTACGTACTTTTCACACGGACTCTTTCTGTCAGGGGCGCGTCCACGTCCAGGTACAGATTAGGATGAAGGCGGAATTTCCGCAGGCTACAAATTCTCCAGTCAGATGAAGAGCTGATAAAGAGGAGCAAACTCTAGAGAAAATATGTACACATGTTTATCAAACTGGCCTCATAAAATCAAAATAAAATATATTTGTTCATTAAACTAGTAAAATTCCAAATCCTACGAGATAGTGCGCTTTTCTGATATGTAACACTTTTAGGGCCCACTAGAGGGCAGTGTGGTGTTGTAAATGTTCAAAATCAAATCAAACCAGTAATAACAAAAAGTACATTTTTCTTTGTGTAAAATCAAAATGGCAAGTATTTTTTTTTAAATATATTATCAGTCTTAAACCCAACTTAAAACTTTATAAAGCACGTTTCAGCTATTTACTTAGACACTATGCACACTTGCACTTCAAACAGAGAGAGAGGGGAAAAAAAGTTTAAGCGTATTTCAAAATTATCTATACGAAACAACTACAAACACTATGTGCACAGTGGCGACAAAGATAAATCAGTGCAATAATGTGACTGGATGGATATTAAAATTAATAATGAGGTAACCCGTTCAATAATGATCGGCTGCGCGGCTGTGTGGCTCTGTGAGTACTGGAACTGTGTGAGTACTGGGGCTGTGTGAGTACTGGGGCTGTGTGAGTACTGGGGCTGTGTGAGTACTGGAACTGTGTGAGTACTGGGCTGTGTGAGTACTGGGGCTGTGTGAGTACTGGGGCTGTGTGAGTACTGGAACTGTGTGAGTACTGGAGCTGTGTGAGTACTGGGGCTGTGTGAGTACTGGGGCTGTGTGAGTACTGGGGCTGTGTGAGTACTGGGGCTGTGTGAGTACTGGAACTGTGTGAGTACTGGAGCTGTGTGAGTACTGGGGCTGTGGGAGTACTGGGGCTGTATGAGTACTGGGGCTGTGTGAGTACTGGGGCTGTGGGAGTACTGGGGCTGTGTGGGAGCACCATGTGGGGGAGCACGTGTGTGTTGGTCAGTTCGGGATTGAGCTTCTCTGCCTTCCACAGTTCTTTTCGGAGGTGGGTAGCACTCAGTTACATTTATTTATTTTTCATGAAATTTTACTGAACTTTTATTTTTCTGAAAACCTACATTTCTACATGAGCAACACATTTAAAAGACCCATATTACAGTATTTTCTGATGTATGTTATAATGTTGTTTCCTTGTCACAAACATACATAAAGTTGTGTTTTGTTTCATTTACACATGTTAAACACACTTACTGCAACTCATACAGAAAACACTCTGCTCCACCTTGTGATGTGGTAATAAAGCAAGTGTTCCACTGTGTGGAGCACTTGCTGTTAACTTGAAAACTACCACTACATGACATCACAAGGTGGAACAGAGCATTTTGAGCTTTGCAGATGTAGACAGTGTAATAATAAAGGAGTGGTTTGAGGTGGTAATAGCATTATAAAATGTCTTAAAGCTCACAAGAGTCCATTTTGTGTGATAGTATAACAGTTTTGGTTACTATGAGCTCTATGTGACAACATGGGCCTAAATGATTTGCCTGGGATCCAGAACACACATTTCTTTTTCTTTCATACTTTATATGAATCTGTATAGAAAATACAGACACATTCTGGATTTGCCAGGCAATTTGAACATGTGTATTACAATGTTTTCTCATTTTCCTTATATGACCTCCAATCTTTTTGTTTTGTACTTCAGACTAAAATATTCTTAAGTAACAGTTTCCTCAAATAATTGTGTACACTTTCTTAACAATTTACTCATGACCCTGCCCCTCTTTTTATGGTTTTCCTCAGTTGGCCTAATGTAGTCTAATGTACTTTCTGTTACATAACTCCCCATTGTCCCTATTTATACTAACATCAGATAAAGGTGATGGTGCGGACGTGGACAGCTGGAATTCATAATTCCTGGTTAAAAGTGAAATGGCTTCTTAATTACAGCATGCTCTGCCAGAATGCGGCCTTGTTTAGGATGTCCTGTATAAACATAGTACATTCCATAACATCCCTGAGTGCGCTGTGTGCAAAGGGTCACAGTGGCATGATTACAGGGCCTGTATGTCTTTAGACTGTAACAAACACGGAGGTATGGACACTCCTTATGTTTATAGCTCAGTGTTAAGTTTACGCCCTTAGAAAAAACAGCTTTCACTCTTTATGTAAATATGAACTTGATAAGACCTAAACCAAACTGAACCTGGGGCATATAGTGAAGACACATCACATCATACTAGTTTGGGTTTACTGTATATTGGATTTTACTCATAAGTGATTACAGTATATAATTGTTGTTCATACCCAAGGACAAAGATTAAGGCTGGATAATATAGTGATAAAAATCTTTAAAAATCATGAACAAATCCTAAAATTTTGATGAGATTGCCATATTGTGTTTTAGTGCTTAAATGCAGCTTTGTTGATTCAAACTGACACTTTTCCCGACCCACTCCTCCCATTGGTCAACCTCTGCCATGACCTGAGTGAGTGACAGCTGTTTTCAACCAATCGCAGTGAAGTATGAATTGTTTGAAGCAGCTTGTCTGAAGTTGTCTGAAGTAACTTGTCCAGTTGAGGGTCCTTCACCTGCTTGTCTCCTTGGAGATGTGCCTAGAATGTTCCACATTTTACCCCATAAACTTTCCAGACAAATTACAGGTTAGATCTGTGGAGAGGCAACCCTACTCACAGTAAGAATAAATGTTTTTTAAGATATTTTTGAGCAATAAATAATACCTGTGCTTGAATAAATACAAGACAGATAAGTTTAAAGCCATACTATGGGCAATTTAAACCAAAGCAATAACACTGGACGCTCAGTGCACCTTTAATTGAGAATAAAAGAAAATTAGAGCATGAATTGTGATGAAAATTAAATGGTGATCTCATCTAAAAAATCATCTCTCAAATCATATCTTTTTTTTTTTTTTTTTTTACTACAGTTAAGCATTGAGGTGTATGTTCTGTCTCTTAAAAACATTTCCTAGGTGATTGAGTGGCTTGAACATGTAATATCTGTAAACGTGAGGGGCATCCATGTGCTGGGTCTGCCTTAACACTCATAAAAACTAATCAGTTAGTCGATAAGCAGCTTATTTACTTACTCCCTTATCACGTGTATTGATTTTTTGATGTGTGTTCAGCACAAAGTGAGGGCTCCTTCACCTCCGAATACTCCAGATAACTGTCATTTATGCTGACAAAATGATGATTCAGCAATGTCTTTGTTTAACTATCACACGTCTTAATAGACCCATTACAAAGTGCGGAGTCTGCCACCATATAATCTCCAATGGTCTGTGAATTTAGCTTCCTCCCACCTCCCACCAGAAAATTGATTTTGATGACATTAACATTTTACTCAAAGTATGAATGTATGAGGGTCAAAAGTATCGAAAATCAGATACTGATCAATGCTAAAATTAGTATCAAAACTAACCAAGTATTGATACTAAAAAAAGTTTTACTTTTAATCATGGTATTTGAAACAGTATTGAGTGCTGAGTCTATTCCTTAATATTGAAATTAAGTTTGAAAAAAAAACCACAAAAAAAACAAACAGGTTATGATTAGTGTTTAACGAGTTTGAGTTGAAAAAACACAGTAAGGGAGTGGTTGATCGTCAGTGTCCTCTGTTTGTATTTTGACTCATTATTTGAAATCATTGTTTAAACAATCTCTGTGGCAGGATTTGAGATGTTTTTTTTTTCTTTCAAAAGTAATCAAAGCAATTATTCACTAGTTGCTGCACAATGTAATGTATAACCAAAAATATCAGTGGCCTAGTTCCACTCCTGTTAAACTTTTCATAGATGAAATTTAAAACCCATGTTCATTCTTTTAAAAAGTAGGTTGGCCATCGCTATCTACCCCATGAGAACAACACTGTATCAAATGTTTCTGATACGATCTCCTGGCTCACATTCTTATTTTTTGTAAACTTTATACTGGCACTTTTAAAGGTCCTTTATTACACGAAATAGACTCTTGTGAGCTTTAAGCCATGCACTTTCAACAGCTGCCATTTACCTTTCTCTTGGTAAAGACTAGCAATTCCAGGGCAGAAATTATCCAAATGATTCTGCTGACCGTGTATGTAGTTTAAAACACAGTGGAGCACTTGCTGTATTACCACATGACATCACAAGGTGGAACAGAGTGTTTTCTGTTTAAGAGAAGAACTCAGCCTAAATATGCAGGATTTGTGTGTTAAATGAAACAAAACACAACTCTAGGTATATTTGTGATGATTATAACATAGATAACAGAAAATAACCAAATATGGGCGCTTTAATGCAAGATTTCATGATTGTTTACTTAACAACTGCCTGCACTAGAACTCAAATGAGGAGAAAGTCCTTTGGTTATTTTTGCTTCACACAAATGGAATACATTTCAAAGCATATTGTATTTCACAGCATATTTTGTGAAATTTCAATAAACCTTGTAGAAGCTTCATAAAACAAGCACATGTTTTAGATAGACGTAGATATTCCTATAGCACTTGATGTCACTGTTGGAGAAATAATAGTTAGCTTGCATTTTCCAGATATTATGTTTTTATATGATATTATTACTAACAATATTCATCTTGTATTATCCATGTGGACAGTTTTAGAACAGTGTTGCACGCGCATAGTCGCCTCACGCATACTGTCTCAGGCTGTTTCCATGGCGTTGTCCATTGTCCCCAGTTTGAAGATTGGATGTTGCAGGCTATCACTGTCTCTCCACACTTGACAGACTTCCATTAAAGGGAAAGCCAAATTCAATTATAGCTCGGAGCTGTGCAGGAAGAGGCCATCGTCACACACAAACACACTGGGAAGTCTACATGTGACACTTTCAATTGTCTGCGGAAAAGCCAACTTGGAAACAATTGCAAACTCTATTGAACCACCTGCTGCCACTTAATGAACTTTTTATAAGAGCAAGATTGTCTTCTATGTTTTGGAGAAAAGCAAAAAAGGGCCTGTATTACGCTGTTTTCTGATCTATGCTATAATTTAGTTTCCTTATCGTAAACATACCTGGAGTTGTGTTTTGTTTCATTCACATGTTTAAAACACGAACCCTGCATATTTAGATGGAGTTCTTTTTTCATATTATGGAAAACACTCTGTTCCACCTTGTGATGTCATGTGGTAATACAGGAATGCTCCACTTTCCTTTTAAAACTAATACACCTTCAATAGAATCATTTGTGTAATTTCAGCAGTCTTTAGAATCTCTAGAATTATTTTCATAGAATCATAGAATCTTTGGTAGAGATGTAACGATGTCCAAATCTCTCGGTATGATATCACGATATACATCTCTCGGTACGATATGTATTGCTATATTTTGAAGAACCTAATAGAATTGTAGATAAGACACGTTTCTGCTTTTAAAATACCTTGACAAGATTTTAGTGTAAATAATTTCTGTCATAATCCCAAGAATTCAAGTAAAAAACATATCTTTTCATGTTTACACTGAAATGAATCATGGGCTATGTTGTTCCTATAGGGGTGTAACGATGTCCAAGTCTCACGATAAGATATTGTCACGCTATGAACCTCACGGTACGATATTGATTGCGATATCGTGGGAAAGCTCATGATATGGTTGAGAGGCTTTAAAATGCTTTGACCAGTCATTTGGTACAACATTTATTATCATATTCTAGGGATGTAACAATATCCAAATCTCACAGTACGATATTATCACGATATGCATCTCACGGTACGATATTTATTGTGATATTTTGAAGAGGCTAATAATTAAAGATGGGACATTTTTTGCTTGTAAAACACCTTGACAAGATTTTATTGTGAATTATTCCAAGAATTCAAGTAAAAAACATTTCTTCATGTTGTCTACACTGAAATGAATCATGGGATATGTAGTTTACTATGTTTATAAGCTGTTGCTACTATAAAACCATGCATTTAAAGAAAGGAACTTGTGATTTGATATATTGTGACAGCCCACGATATTATGGTGAGACTTTTGACAATATATTTGATATTTCAATATAATCAGTATTTCAGTTATTGTTATATCCCTAATCATTGGTCAATCTCTACTGAACTAAAGGTAAAAGGTAGTGGTTAAGTTAAAATTTCCCACTACATGACATCAAGTGGAAAAAAGCATTCTGAGCTTTGGAGATGTAGACAGACTAAAAGATTACTCAAACGTGTGAATGAAACAGACAATTCCAGGTATATTTTGTATTAGGTAACAGGATTCTAACGTGACTTAATCACAAGAATCAATTTTGCATAATATGGGATCTTTAATACCTTGAAAAACATGCACTCTCTTACTGAGAGCAGGGTCACCTCTCTGTACACATGACCTGTCATTTACATTTCAGGTGCAATAACATCTCCATGGAGACAAGCAGGTAGCGTCTTCCCCACCTCAAAAGTTACGCAATGCACCTCTAACACAACGGTTATCTTCTCAAGGTGGCAGTTCATCAAGATGGTGGGTGAATGCAGAGCAGAAGTTCGCCTCCTGGAGCAGTGAACTCAGCCTGACCTCTCCCCAATCATCTCATTGCAGTAATGACTGGCCCCTAAGGCCGTGGTACTGATTAAACCCGTATAGGACATTAACACAAATTCCGTCCGTCTAAATTTCAGTGGTCATTTACATATTTCACTGCTCGAGTTCAGTCCCCAGCCTCTGACATATTTCATTGCGAACAGTGCTGATCTGCACCAGAGCCTATCTCAGTTACATCTTTATTAGGTCCAGAGGGGAGGTCTTATCAGCGGACCACATTATCATTTATTCTACCATTCAAGCGGCCATTCAAGCGGCTTTTAGATTATAGCACTATTTGACGCAGCCATAAAAGCCATAAATGCTAATCTAGTCTACATGTGAGGTTCTAGTCTATGACTCGAGACCAGAGTAAACAACAGTGTCATAAACACTTTGATAAACACGTTTTGAATATTGAATGCTTTTTATGCAACTCGAAAACCTTGGCATTAAATCTAAGCCGGTTTGACATTTGTAACGTTTATATCTTAAAAGGAATTGAAAGATTTGGTGAGAATTTGTAATAAAAAGGTAACAAGACTGAACCTGTGCACTGGCAGTGTCACAATCATAGTTCTGATTCCAAAGAGTTGATCAATAGAATGTTTCACTTGCATTATATTATAGTAGCTTGTATAGAAAAATAAATAAGATACAGAATGAGACCAGGTTCTAAATGTTATCTGAAACTCAACACCTGCCACTTGGTTTTATGACTCCATTCAGTTCATGTGGTTAGCTCATCAGTCATTATATATATCTATAGAGGATGTCAACACTTTGTATTCTTTTAGTTTGATCACAATCTGTTTAACAATCAATGTAAGCACTAAAACACTGCTATAAAAATGACCCTGTGTTCTGCTTGTAATCCATCATCTGTAAATCTGAAGGCTCATTAAATCACACTTGAGAACTGTTCTGTTAGAGCTTGCACTGATGAGAGAAGCACAAAATATGATTATCTTGCATATGTAATTAATTCATGATATGTTTTGTATTTTCAGCACAGCAGTGTGATAGATTTTTACAGGCAGTGCTGATTTATTGTAAGTTTCTTGGCATGTGATCACACAAACCTCAACTTGATGAGTGGAAACTGCTTCGTCCTCAGTTTCACTTCTAATAAAAAAGTAATGTTATTTCGCAATGTTAAAAAGGCATGAATAAAGACTTCATTCATTATGAACAAATTGTTTATTAAGAGTTATTCAAGCTTAATAACTACTTAAATAAAGGGGGGTTAGGGTTAAAAATTAAGATTAGTGTATTAACCTGAAGGTTGTTGGATCAATTCCTGCTTTGACCCAGTTCTATGGTTACATCCGTAGAACTTTTCTAGTATGAAAATGTGGATGTGTGATAGTGGTGGCAGAGGGACCAATGGCACAGACTGGCAGCTTTGCTACCATCAGTCTACTTCAAGGCAGCTGTGGCTATAATAGTGGTTTACTACCACCAAGTATGGAGTAAATGGATAAGGACTACAGTGTAGCACTTTGAGAGGCTTCAATAAGCCTGATGTGTTTGTCCCTATTCCCCCTAGACCCCCTCCTCTGTCTTTCCTAACCTCTTTCTCTGCTGTCAGTGCACTGAAGGAGGGCAGAGTCCGCACACTCTCTCCCAGAGCTCTGGTGCTGCTACAAGGAGTCCACACTTCACACTGAGCTGCAGAGCGCACTAGTGTGTCATATCTAATCTCTCACTCAAATTTGGATGTGAATGCAAGCACGGGCAGCAGCAGCAGCAGCAGCAGGAGCAGCAGAGTGTGTGAGGGGAGGGGAGGGGGAGGAGGCGAGCAGAGAGGCAGACATGTCCAGTGGTGTGAAGTGCTAAGGCTGTGGGCTGGCTCTAAACAGGCACTTAAAAAGAAGATTGCACTTGGCTTCTGTGCATTTGGGAGGCAGGAGCAGTGAAGAGAAGGGCAACACAGGAGGAGGTGTACTTACTTGACTGGCATTTTCTCTTGATATTTGGCTGGGTCCTGTCATGATGGCCACCAGCGGAGACAGGTCCTTGCGCCCTCTGCTGTTGCTCCTGCCAGTCTTGGGACTCTGTGGAGCTCTGCCTACGGAGTGGTTGCCGGGGAACTATCCAGACACAGTGGCCGGAGTGCTGTCTTTTCTCAGTGACTACAACAGCACGGCCGAGGAAGTGCTTTACTACAGTGTGACGGCATCATGGAACTACAACACCAACCTGACGGCGCACAACTCACAGCTGCAGGTAAGAGCCGGGGGGAGGGGGGAGCGCCTGACCCTCTGTGGCCTGGGGAGGTGCGTCTGCCAGAGGGTTCTGCGGCGCCACGCTCTGCTTGACTTGGATCTCTCTCATCATTCATCCCCCTCCAGAATGACATGCTCAGCTTCAGCACAGGGCAGCCAACTCAGCTTGTGTCTAGAAATACAAAAGAGTTCAAAAAGCCTGGGGTGTAAACTTATGAATGCAGGAGGGCATCAGTTCATAACTGTCTTTCACCTACTATACAGCACTGTGCAAATCACAGGCATGGATAGTTTAAGATCTGCCCAATGTAGGAAAAATATTAAAACAAATTTGAAAAACAAAAGTAACTGCAATGGTAAATAAATTCTCTGTAAAAGTCTTCTACTGCCCATCCATCCATTGAGAGCACTTCTCCTTCACTGTGGGTCTCCCTGAGTTTTTCTGAGAAGAGTCTAAACACAGGGAATGCCCTGGGACAGTTTTGCTTGTTTCCTGTGGATGCTGGATGTTAGGTTTCCAAACTTTTTTCTGTTGGTTAAATCAATAATTTTGTGATATAAAGCTACACAAAAATTCATTGAATTGAAGTGAAAAAAAAATCTGCATTTATCAAAGACATCTTACCCACGCAGATCTCACAGAGTCACAGTATCTCATGCATGAAAAGAAATCCTGTAATTTAATCTGCAGAGGTGTGGATTATTAGTGCCATCCAAGTGAACAGTCTCAACATGCGTTTGTGTTTTCTAATCCGCCCATTGTGTAAACAGCTCGGATACAGTTAGGGAACTTGCCTGGGCTCTTTCTGAATGCGCGTGTGCTTGGACAGCTGTCACAACAGGACGTCATTATTCCACAGGCCAGTCCACACACTTTAAACAGGTGGAGTCATGGCCCCCCGACATGCACTGTTCCGTATGACGGCCTGCACAATGTTGTGAGCCAGAACTGGAATCAAGGAGAACTTGGCTTAGTGTGCTGTTGGATTAAATGTGAATTCATGGAAGGTGTCAAACCCTGTCCAAATGATATGTATATTCACATAGCAGCTGAGCTATACTGTGCATGCAGCTGCCTTGGAGATAACAGTAGGGATCAAACAGAATAGAGATCACATCACGGGCTGCTGATTAGGCTGAATAGAAAATCATGCTTTCACTGTCCTTTGAACCCTAATGCCTCCAGCTCCTTTCAACTCTCCCATCAAACCAGAGTTCACTAAATTGGACAAATGGTAGCACATTGTATAACTGTAAAGACCATAAAAACTATTTATCTTTACAGTCTTGTAAATGTGATTATCTAAGCAGATTGAGAGAAATTATTGAGAGAAATTTAAAGGTCAGAGTTTATGCGTCACTCACTATCACCAGGTTCCATTCAGCTGATTCAGCTGAAGTTGTTTATGTGAAATAAAGGGCAAGAGGAGTTTTAAAGGGAGGTTATGAAGAATTGTCATTTCATATGTTATAAACATGACATATCTATGTCCCCAAACTTGATGTAACCATGTTCAATCAAATGTTGCTGTTAATGATAACAACTGTAATGCTGATTTATTCTTTATTCTAAAAAAAAAAAATCTACATGATCTATGTTTTCATTTTGGTCTTCAATATGATTATCCAATCAGAAAGCAGAATGAGCATCACATGATTCACTCATTTGTGTTATCAGGTGTGAAACCAGAATCCTCACTACCTAAACTCCAGCTATTGCAGCCTCTGCAGCTCAGTGAGTGGATTGTGGCGATTCTGAGCTTTCATATAAGGCATGGCCTGTCCATAAACTGAGAATGACAAAGATGTTCATGTGCAATGAAAGACAACAAGAACTGTGCCTTAAACTGTCTTAACAGGGGGTTAAAACAATGCAGTGCCTGTTTTGACCTGTTTTAAATAATGATGTCAGGATGAGCTGGTGAACTGGCTTTACATAACACTAGTGTGTACCTGAAGGGCTTTAAGGTTCCGTTTGTTTTGAAAGACATAAGCTGATGATTAAGAGGACTTCATGTGAGAATAAACATATTTCAGTTTGAACAGAGTTCTACCAAGGCCATGGCCTTCTTTCTTTATCATGTGATTATCTTCGACCTGCCACAGAGCTGTATTTTTCTGCTTAGGAGAGAAATGTGTTAAGTATTATCCTTGAGCATGAGCTACGACCTGTCCTTTTGCAACTCACAAGATATTGATCCCTGTGAAATGTTGGCACAGTGGAGGGGAACTTATCAAATCACAAATGGAAACATGATGTAGTATTTACAGAGTATGAGGCTGGAATAACAAGAGAATACTGTTACAAAGATGTGGACGAAGAGAAATAAGCATTTGTCACATAGATATATAAATATACAATGTTGAGAAGCAGCAGAGGAGTGTGTTGTGTCAAACCTTAAACATGATGCATGTTCATTCCATGCCAAGATGAGCAGAGAGAGAGAGCACACAAACAGAATGATTTTATGTAATGCACATTTACATAATGGCCACAAACAGCAGACATACACAGACATTAAAGTCCTCTATTACACAAAACAGATTCTTATGAGATTTAAACAATGTTATAATGCTGTTATCTCATCAGAAACATACCGGAGTTATGCTTTGTTTCATTTATGCATACGTTTGAGTAATCCTTTATTATTAGTCTGTCTATGTCTCCAAGGTCAAAATCCTTTAGTCCACCTTGTGATGTCATGAAGCAGTTTCAAGTTAACAGCTACCTTTTACCTTTTGTTCAGTAGAGACTGGCAATTCTAGGGCTGAATTGAACAAAATTATTCTAATGAAGGTGTATGGGGTTTTAAAACACAGTGGAGCACTTCCTGTATTGCCACATGACATCACATGGTGGAACATGGAGAGCTTTCTGTTTGAGAGAAGAAGTCAAGAAAGAACAAAAGCAGGGTTTGTGTGTTAAACATAAGTGAAAGAAACAAAACACAACAAGGTATGCTTTTGTTGAGGGAACAACATTATAACATAAATCAGAAAATAGAGTAATATGGGCCCTTTAACAACAGATAAAGCTCACAGCTCATGTTTTGTTTTTGCGTTTCTTCAGGTCCAGGCCTCCATGGATGAGCAGGCCTTTAGTGAAGCCTGGGGTCACAAAGCCAAAACCACATTTTCTGCTGCAGTGCTGAATTCTCTTCCCAAACAAGACAAAAAATTATATGACAAGATCGTTGTCCTGGGACCTGCCAACCTGCCCACCGCCGAAAGAGAGGAGTACAACACCATCCTCAGCACCATGGACAACATTTACTCCACAGCCAAAGTCCACCCACAAGAAAATGTTAGCTGGAGTCTGGAGCCAGGTGGGTTAAACATGTTTTGAGTAAAGAACTGCAAATTACACAATGCAAATGCGCTACAGATGGTGAATTATTTCGTAAAGCCACAATAAAATTATGAAAAAAAAAAAGCAAAAAGCAAGAGAAAACAGTTGCTTGATGTTATCACTTCTGAGAAAATGGACAGGATGGGCTAAACGACTTGAGAGAGCCTTGAAGAGGAAGTCTTATGCATGTGCCCTCGAGTATGGAGCGAGGAGCCCTGATTTAAGTTACGGTTTACACTCCAAGATGTGCTGAGAACAATGGCTATACGCTTTGTCAGCATTTCACCAGCTGTCAACACTAGCCTCAAACTCTGGCTGTTTAAATGAAATGATCCATTGTTTCTAAAGTGCTATGAAGTTGTTGTGCCTGTATCCATTATGTTCAGTCCAGGGTGGAACAGGGTTAGTGGAAGAATGTGGAAAAACTTAACAGCCAATGTCCACCTCTGCTCACCTTCATTTCCTATTCCTGGATGAGGAGAGTGCTAACTTATCCAAACATTTACGTGCCTAAAATAGTAACAGAACCCTTTAGTTCTCACAATTTTGGAAAAAAAAATATTGTAATTTTTAGTATTACAATTGTGTTTAGATTTGAGCTATATGTTTAAAAAATAGGATTCAGCTCATTGTTAATAACTCCAGATGCATTTGAGAGAAGATTGAAATACGATGTGATAACTAATACAAGAATCTCACACATTTTAGAGCATGTTTATAAAGGTCTAAACTAAACTAAAGAAGTTTGCTATGAAAAGACAGAATATTTTGTTCTTTGCAGAGGACAGTCTGTGATGTAATGCTCTAAAAAAAAACTGCATTTGCGTTTTGGTAATTGTGCCAACTGAAATAGCAATTTTGATTTGATATGACCAAGGATCTAGTTCTGTTTTTACTCATCAATGTATTTTGTACAATGCAGAACTGACAGAAATCATGGCCAATTCTAGAAGCTACAAAAAGCTCCTCTTTGCCTGGGAGGGCTGGCACAACGCGTCCGGGGTTCCCCTCAAAAATTACTACCCAAGATTTGTGGAACTCAGCAATAAAGGCTCTGTAGCTGATGGTAAAGATTGATAGATGGAATGTAATAATTATTGTACAGTTTTAACAACAGAGTAACATCATCTATTGTTGTTCTAACCAGGTTTTAAAGACACCGGAGCGTACTGGAGGTCTTGGTATGAAAGCCCAACCTTTCAAGAGGATTTGAGGAGTCTTTACCAAACAGTGGAACCCCTCTACCTGCATCTTCATGCATTTGTGCGTCGCCAGTTGTACAACCAGTATGGCCCCAAATATATCAACCTCAAAGGGCCCATTCCAGCTCACCTCCTCGGTATAAAAACATCGCTTTTTTATGTGTTGGTGACAAAGTAGTTTTAACCTATTTTTGATTCCCTGTAGGAAACATGTGGTCTCAGACGTGGAACAACATCTATGGGATGATGATACCTTTTCCAAACAAACCTAACCTAGATGTGACAGCTGAAATGGAGAGACAAGTAAGAACTGTTCAAAGTAGTAATTCGGTCAAATGCTAAAAAACACAGTGTTCACGTAAATGATGTGTTTTGTACAGGGCTACAATGCCACACACATGTTCAGAGTAGCAGAGGAGTTCTTCACCTCTCTGGGCCTGGAACCAATGCCACAGGAGTTCTGGGATGAGTCCATGTTGGTGAAGCCTGAAGGTCGTGAGGTGGTGTGCCACGCTTCAGCCTGGGACTTCTACAACCGGAAAGACTTCAGGTGCACAACTGGAAAACAGTTATATTGATATTGAGAGCATCAAAGTTAGAATGGAACTACTTTATAAAGTATAAAGTTGTCAATAATGAACATGCATACAAACATATGATGCCTGATATCATAATATCATTAGTACTTGTTTGTCTCCATGGACAGACTTGAGTTTAATGCCATATTGTGAAACTTTCCGGACAAAGCAATCATATTTTCATTTACGTAAGCAGTTAGCAGAAACTCCACCCAAAGAGAGCAGCTTTAACTTTGGTAATGCTCTACATATCTTGGTAGCCTGAAATGTTAGCCTACCAACAATCACAAATGTCAATTCACATTTTAGAATATTAGCAAGGTACAGTTATATTTGCCCATATACTTTTTGATTCGTGTTCAGCTCAATAATAAAGCTAGCTGTAAAAATTAAATTATAGCATAGTGGACTAAGTAACTGGGATGAGTGTGAATGTGACTGTTACCCTGGCCGTGTTTACCTGCGCAGGATCAAGCAGTGCACCACAGTGACCATGGAGCAGTTGTTCACTGTGCACCATGAGATGGGACACGTGCAGTACTACCTGCAGTACAAGGACCTACCTGTAGGGTTCAGGCGTGGAGCTAACCCGGGCTTCCATGAGGCCATTGGAGATGTGCTGTCTCTATCTGTGTCCACCCCAAAACACCTGCACACCATCGGCCTGCTGGGCTCCAGTGCATCTGACACAGGTAATGAACTCACTGTGGCCTGTAGAGTCATTTGAAAAGCCAGTATACACATGGATAAGATAGTTTACATCACTGGATTTTTTGATTGTTTTCTAAAGAAAACACAAAAAAGAAAAACACACATAACACTATCTTTAAATAATCTTTGCACATCACTCAAAACTGGGTCAGTGAGTAGGGGTTTTGTCTACTACAGTAACACTACTGCTCTTGTCTAAGTTAACTACTACTGCTGCAAATAGACCTACCAGAATCTGCTGTTGATAAAAAAAAAAAAACACTCAAAAACACTGAACACTCAGTTGTTGTGGTCAGCTACCATTATTAATGTAGGCCTATTGATTTACACAATGTTTAATTCTTCTAGAAACCGACATTAACTATTTGTTGAAGATGGCTTTGGAGAAAATAGCTTTCCTTCCCTTTGGATACCTCATTGACCAGTGGAGATGGAACGTTTTCAGTGGAGATACAGCAGCAGATCGTTACAACTATGACTGGTGGTACCTCAGGTGGGCTTATTTTTATTTTATTAATTTATTAATTTGAACTATATTCTGGTTAGATATTATATTTCAGTATCCATATATTTTTCCACCTGGTGTGACTTATCCCTCATAAGTTTGTGGTCAAACTGGCCACCAGTCAGACTTATGAGTGTTTATGTCCCACGATGTCTGGGAAAGGCATAACAGATGTGCCCAGCTGATCCATAAAAGTTACATAAAACATAAAACGGGAAAAGCTTTAGTCATAACATGAGCTATTTTCCATGACTTACTGCATTCAAAAACTATGCCAGCCAACCACCATATTCTTAACCCATGTGTTTTGGATTTCATTTTGTAGAACTAAATACCAAGGCATCTGCCCACCCACCAGACGCACAGAGGAGCACTTTGATGCAGGCGCAAAATACCACGTCCCCGGAAACACACCATACATCAGGTAGAGTCCCACCATAATGAATTACATAAGTCCTATACCGGCGTTCTAGTGCAGGCATGGAGATTTAGAGCTGTGGTTTTTATGGGACTTTAGTGAAAAATAGTGGTCATTTGTGAGCTCAAGTATTGTGCTTGCTGTAATCTGGAGTGAATAACTGGCACTCAGATGTAGCTGAACAATACAGACATCGTAATCCTTCAAGAGCAGGAAACTCAGACGAGAAAAGCCTTTGATCCCATTCACATTGATTCACAGTGCAAGAATGGCAGTCTGCATTATGCCTGATGATACATGATTCTACTTATTGACATTCTTGCTCTCCCCCTAGGTATTTTGTCAGCTTCATTTTGCAGTTCCAATTCCATGAAAAACTTTGTGAAGCCGCTAAACACACTGGACCACTGCACACATGTGACATCTACCGCTCAAAGGAAGCTGGAGCCATTTTGAAGTAAGGCATTCAAAATAAAATACAAATTAGTGTATCATAACTGATCATTATTTCTCATTGTTATAGGAAGGTTCTTGAGGCGGGATCTTCCCAGGCTTGGGAGGAGGTTCTTCTGAATGCGTTAGGGACTAGTAAGATGGATTCTTCATCACTCATCAGATACTTTCAGCCCATCCTTACCTGGCTGGAGGAGCAGAATAAAGGCGAGATTCTAGGCTGGCCCGACTTCGACTGGACTCCCCCTGTTCCCGAGGGATACCCAGAAGATATTGGTAACACCAGCAAAAGTCAATTTTTTTTAATCAATTAGAAAAGAAAAAAGGAGCAAGTTATCGAATCAGAAAGATGTAGTTATCGTCCCTTTATTCTAGTTATGTTCCTGTTTTAAGCATTTTTGGTGAAACAGAAGTAGTATTAATTTTAAAAAAATCAAAACATTGTGATTATTATTTAGTATTTTAGTGTTTAGGTATTTAGGTATTTAGTAAAGACTGTATTATATAAGTAATTGTCATTTTATATGTTTCTCATTGTAAACCACAATATTGATCTTAAAACAGTAGAAACAGATCCAGTGACCTCCAAATCAAAAGGGAAAATGGATCTGTAGGCATTTGACTGTAACAAGCTGAAGATTTTATTTTCATGTATGTATATTTAAAAAGTTTAAAATCTTACATTTATCATATAGTGTCCTAATTTTTGACATTAGGATGTAAGTGAAAACAGGAAGCCATGAATGCAGGCCATGACAAAATTCAGAAACTGAATAAAAAATATTAATTGTTATTTTTGCTAGTGGAGTTTCTGTGTCTGCGTCATTTTTGGATCTTTGAGTACATATGTTTATCTCTGTAATCTCTGTTGACAGACAAGGAAACGGATGAGGCCAAGGCAAAGATGCTATTGGACGAATACAACACCACTGCAGAAGTTGTGTGGAACGCTTACACCGAAGCTTCTTGGGCTTACAACACTGACATCAATGAGGCCAACAAGCAGGCCATGGTGAGACCGTCTAACTGACCAGACATCATCTTTTACTAATACCATTCAATCACTTGATTCTAAAATAACAAGTATGAATGACTAACACTGTGATCAGTTTGCACAATGACACTAAATCAACAATAAATAAATAATAAAATAAATAAACCAATCTGTTTTACTTTTCTGTCTCTGTTTTTGTAATG
The DNA here is from genome assembly GCF_026225935.1 of Boleophthalmus pectinirostris. Taxonomy (NCBI): domain Eukaryota; kingdom Metazoa; phylum Chordata; class Actinopteri; order Gobiiformes; family Gobiidae; genus Boleophthalmus; species Boleophthalmus pectinirostris. Next base: position 11,914,291 of record NW_026571047.1, on the reverse strand, counting down.
CATGCCGCTCTCTTCATCATCATCAACTCATGTGACATACAAAAGTAGAAGGTTTTAAGTGTGCATTATTCTCCTGTAGCTCCAAAAGAACCTGGAGATGTCCGCCCACACGCTAGAGTACGGGAAGAAGGCGCGTCAGTTTGACACCACGGACTTCCAGGACGCGCAGGTCAAACGTATCATCAAGAAACTCAGTGACATCGAAAGAGCTGCGTTGTCTTCTGGAGAGCTGGAGGAGGTGCGCAAGGCAAAAGACATGACTCGTAATCATGGTCCTTCAGTAAATGAATCATAAGCTAGAGAGTGTATACAGTGGAAATGAACATCCTACTCATAATAATTTGTCACCTACTAAAAAATGTCAATTTTGATAAAAATTTAAACAACTCTGCTATTCATAGGTTTCAGATTACCATTATTCGCAATGGTACCATTTAAAAGATATAGTTAAGTTTTCAATGGTTAATCATTTTTATATTCTGAAACTAAACAAATCCTTCCTGATTTGAAGTAGTTTTTAAAGACCAGGTAAGGACCTGTTCCCATTCAAAAAACATAATATATGGATTCGGATTTCGTAAAAAAAAGTTCTTAAAATTTACAATAAACAAAAATATCTATTGATACTTTTTTAGTACATGTATTTCCTATAATGTATGCCCTTCTAGTACCCAAAGGTGAAACTGGCATAAAATATATTTAATTAAATCTGAAACAACAACAACAACAAAATCTTTATTCAGATTTCAGCAGCAATTAAAATAGAGCCAGGAAATATTTGTATATGTATGATTAATCAGTATAATTGGTTAATAAGGTTTGAAAACGAGGACCTGAAGGTATTTATACTACAAACATGTTTTGCTGTGTGAAGTTCTAATTTGAGGTCCATATTTTCTCTAGTACAACAATCTGCTGTCCAACATGGAGACCAAGTACAGTGTGGCAGAGGTGTGCAGAGCCAATAATACCTGCCATCCTTTGGACCCAGGTAACGTCACAAGCTCTAAGAGAGGAAGTGGCTCTGAAAACTGCTCCAGTATGGCTGACCGCACTGTGTTATAGATCTTCAGAAGATCATGGCCGAGTCCAGGGACTACGATGAGCTGCTGTTTGCTTGGAAAGGATGGAGAGATGCTGCAGGCAAAGTCCTCCGTCAGGATTACAAGAGATATGTGGAGCTGGCCAACAAGGCTGCCACACTCAATGGTGTGATTTATGAAATATTTAGGAATTTCATTGTTGGTGGAGTGAATGAAGCTGTGTAAATATTTCAGCACTTTTCAATTTTTCACTGCATATTATTAGAAACTTTTCTCTTTAAAATGATTGAGTAACTGCTAGAAATATTCCCATTAGCCGTAACTAATACTAATTATTGCCACTAGAAAATTAAAGGGTCCTATCTCTCTGGAGAATTTTCCACAATATGTCCTTAAATCTTTCTATCTCTATGGAGACAAGCAGGTGACATTAGCCTAATTCATCAGACGGTTTCACTTTGTGGAAACCGTCTGACCTTGCAGCATTAGAATTTGTTCATACTTTTTCATTTAACCAATCGCTGCCATTTGGTTGTGCCGCTAACGCCAACGGGGCTAACTGGACTAACTGGTATATTAAGCTTTTGCCAAATCTCGTAGGAGGAAGGGCAATAAACGTCCCCATACATTCTCTTTGTTCTGCCTTTGAATCCTCGATATTGGAATCACGAGTTTTGTTTCATTCACACATGTTTAACACACAAACCCTGCAAATTTAGGCTTAGGAGTTCTTCTCTCAAACAGAAAACACCCCACCTTGTGATGTCATGTGGCAATACAGGAAGTGTATTGTGTTTTTAAATTATACATTTTCGCTAGAATCATTTGGATAATTTCAGCTCTAGAATTGCCAATCTCTACCAAACAAAAGGTAAAATGTAGCTGACTTGACTGAGTCATGACACCACAAGTTGGAACAGAGCTTTGGAGATGTAGACAGACCAATGATAGATCGTTGCATGTGCGAATAAAACAAAACACAACTCGCTGGATGTTTTCAAGGAGGCAGCAACATCATAACATAACCAAAAGCTCACAAGTCAATTTTGCGTAATACAGGAAACTTTTGTGAGTTTTGAGACTTTACAATATTCCAGTGAAAAACAGATTAAATCGCTTCATTTTTCTCCTTTCGTTCACATAAACAGTTGTATCCACCCTTTTCTATCACACTGTATAGACTGGATGTAGAAAATGTTGCTAATATCAGTGTTTTCCTGGTGCCACATTCAGGTCACAGTGATAACGGGGCATTCTGGCGCTCTCTCTATGAAACTCCCACTTTTGAGCAAGACCTGGAGGCGCTGTGGAAAGAGCTGGAGCCACTCTATCACAACGTGCACGCCTATGTCCGCCGCGCACTCTACAAGAAGTACGGAGCAGAGCACATCAACCTCAAAGGGCCCATCCCCGCTCACTTACTGGGTAACACAGATCACCATTTTAAAAGTATAGGTTACGTTCACATGGCATCATAACATTTTTAACAATCCCTATAGACTGAAAGTGAGCTGGAAAATGACAGATTTGTTGACCTGGTTTCTGCATCTATCCACATGAATCAAAAAATAATAATTTCTCAGCATAAACAGACCAAAGTTAAATCATTTATGAGATTATGACATAAGTTTGTGGAGTCAATCCTTAACACATATTGAGCTGAGGTTCAAAGTTTATGGATTTTTACTTTATACATTTCTTACAAAATGTATAAAGCTTCAATAGAGATGTATAGGCTCCTCAATATTAAATTATAGCAATTCTATATACACACAAATTGTTACGGAATTTCAACCATTCTGTCATTGTTTATGTATGCACAAGCCCAAGTCTCCAGGTGGATTTAATCAGGATTTGAGTTGCGTCAGGCGTGAGATTTTCTATGACAGTTCTCCAGCATTAGGGATTGGGCACACTCACATTCATAAATCTGACATTCTTTCAACTACGCACTCTTTCCTCTGCTCTGAAAACCAAAATTTGACTGAGGTTTTGTTTGCTTTTAGGGAACATGTGGGCGCAGACGTGGTCGGGGATAATGGACCTGGTTATGCCCTACCCAGACGCCACACAAGTTGACGCCACTCCGGCCATGGTGGCTCAGGTAAGGAGAGGTTACATAAGGAGACAGACTTGAATACATAACAGCTTATTCATTCACCTTACGAGGCTCACGAGGGTCAGATGAGTTCAAGTTTGAGTTTATAATACAATAAAGTTCTATAAACACTTGTGAGTTATACATTGACCTTAGCAAAATGCATAGGAGTTTTTTTTTTTTTTCTTTTGCAGAAATGGGATGCTCATAGAATGTTTAAGGAATCAGAAAACTTCTTCACCTCTCTGGGCCTGATGGAGATGCCACCAGAGTTCTGGGACAAGTCAATGCTGGAGAAACCCTCCGATCGCAAAGTGGTGTGCCACGCATCAGCATGGGACTTCTACAACAGAAAGGACTTCAGGTACAAATTCTTTTATATTGTTTAATCTATACTCTTGCCAAGAATTTAAGTTATATATGTAAAAAGAGAAAGAAATATAAATCACCGTATTCAGTAGTCAAGTTCAAAGAGGCTTTTAAACGTGGCAGTGAGACTGAAACCTCTCCCATTCAGTTTGTCTTTCTGTGAGAACCATTGTAACAACAGCTTACAACACTTATTTAAATGTACGCTTATCTAATTCAGTGATTCCCAAACTGTGGTATGGGTATGACCGGTCTTTGAGGGTATGCAAGGATAGATTTGGATAAAAAAATTTCTACTGAACAAGTTACATTTTAGGCAGGTGTCTTCTCAGATGTTACTTAAATACACACAGGGTGGGAAAAATATGAAATGAAAAAAAGGGCATATTTCTAATTTGTCTTTCCTATATTTCTTTGTGTATTTCCATGTAGAATCAAACAGTGCACAGTGATCACCATGGACGACCTGATCACAGTGCATCACGAGATGGGACATGTGCAATACTTTCTGCAGTACAAGGACCAGCCGGTGTCCTTCCGGGATGGAGCTAACCCCGGGTTCCACGAGGCCATCGGGGATGTCTTGGCTCTGTCTGTGTCCACTCCCAAACATCTACAGAGCATTGGTCTGCTGGACAAAGTGGAAAGCAACTCTGGTCAGCAGCTTTACTGTTTGTTCAATGTAGAAAAAAGCTGAAGTAATATGTGAAGTCTAAAGCTAATGTTCTGTTTTGTTTCTAACCAGAGAGTGACATTAACTTCCTGATGAGCATGGCCCTTGATAAGATTGCCTTCCTGCCTTTTGGTTACCTTATGGACCAGTGGAGATGGAAAGTATTTGATGGGCGCATCCCACCCACAGAGTACAACAAAGAGTGGTGGAACCTCAGGTAAAGGCCTCTGTCAGTCAAAAGGCTTGTGTTTATTTAGGTTATCTGTATGTTTGGATCATTTGTGAGAATAGATTTCTTCATACTGGCAAAGGGAAACTATTTAACAGCTCAGATAATGCCTTCATCAGTAACAGTTGTGGTAAGAAGAGCTGCACAATGCAAGATTGTGAAGTGCAATAAGTACTGCAATACCCAGATTATTGCAAAATATACTGAAACTAAAATAAGCATGCCTACATTTTACATGACCAAGACTTAAACACAACCAAGATAAAAACAAGGCTAATTTAGGAAACTAATAACTCTTTATTGTGTCAATAATCAATAATATGTAGAACTAGTATTAATAGTAGAAAGTTGTCTGTAGAATCTGTGTTGATCACAGTAGAGGTAGTATTAATGTAGCAGTTGTGCATGTAAAAAAAAAAGTAAGTTGTGTTAGTTGTGCAATTATTTTTATTAGGTGGTACGGTGGGAAAGTGGTTAGCGCTCTCTCCTTACAGAAGGTTCTGGGCTCCATTCTGAGCCAGTGCAGGGCTTTTCTGTGTGGAGTTTGCATATTCTCCCTGTGCAGGTTGCCTCCAGGTGCTCTGGTTTCCCCTAACACTAAAAGCATGTACAACAGGGTCCCCTGTGGGGCCAGGACTCCCCTGAAGAGTTTCTTAATCTCAGTGGAACTATCCTGCATAATGAAGGTCAATAAAATTTAAAAAATCATCTTTTTCTTCAAAAGGCCCCTTTTAACCACTGAAATACATAGAGGTTATCACATAAAGGTATCTTGTGTAAATGATATTTTGCTGAGTAAGGGTTTCAAACATGTCTGTAAAGTTTATCAGTTTGACAACAAGACTGTAAAATAATTAACGATGACACCATTGTATGTCCCCAGAATGAAGTACCAGGGTCTGTGTCCACCTGTCGCCCGGACCGAGGAAGATTTTGACCCGGGTGCAAAGTTCCACATCCCAGCAAACGTGCCATATGTCAGGTAGGCACATGTACCACTTATCACCAGCACTGATTACTGTCCCCTATATCTGCAAGGGTGAATCAGTGAGTCAATGAGAGGGCAAAAACATAATGTAGTCTTTGTATGCATCTGTCACCAGGTATTTTGTCAGCTTCGTGATCCAGTTTCAGTTCCACAAAGCTCTGTGTAATGCCGCCAAACACACTGGTCCCCTTCATACATGTGATATTTACCAATCTAAAGAGGCTGGGAAGCTTATGGGGTGAGTACACTGACCAGTATATCATTATAGGATATGTGTGGGTCTATACCACTTTTCATTTTGTGTCATAAAACAAATCCCTCTCTTCACTCACCACCTCCAGTGACGTAATGAAGCTAGGATTCAGTAAACCCTGGCCTGAAGCTATGGCCATGATCACCGGTCAGCCCAAAATGAGCGCCCTGCCGCTCATGGAGTATTTCCAACCACTCATCACTTGGTTGGAGGAGGAGAATGCCAAGAATGGAGATGTTCTTGGATGGCCCGAGTACGACTGGAAACCCTACGTGGTGTCAAGTGAGTTTGTCTGAGTTTGTACAGATGAAGTTGTGCTGTGTTGTGGCTTATAGTGAAACTGATCTCACCTCTCCTGTTCTGCTGATGAGACTCTGCTGAAAGCTTGTATACAGATTAGATTGATGAGGTTCTTAGAAACAGGAAGAAGCAAGAGCTGAGGCTGCGTCAGGGCAAACAGGGTTCTTTGAGAAATTAAACATGAATCTAAACTGGACAGAAATGGAGTGCACTGTGACCACAGACGAGTACACTGCACATCTGCAGCATGTGTGTTTTAAAGATAGAATACTAGTAGTGCACTGCAGATACTCATGAACAAGAATCTGCACAAATTATTTATACTGTTCTGTTCTGTGAACGACTGAAGTAAAGACTGGGATGACAGCTGTGTACTAGTTAGTGGCCATCAGCTTGTCTCCATGGGGATGTTATTACTTTACCAAGAATGTTCCAGAGTGTGGGATTACATTTATCAATCTCACGCACAGTAAGAATGCATGCATTGCAATAAAACTGAATGTAAGGTAATATTTTAATGTTGTACATTCCTGATATCTCCATGGGGACAGTCAGGTGGTATCTCCTCCAACAGAAAAGTTGCACCTTTACAGTACAATATTTACAATAGGCACATTTTACATTTTAGAGAACTTTGATTGTCAAAATGGAAGAAACAAACTTAATACATTTAACTATGATATGATATAGTTATTATGTGTGATGATTTTTTTTGCTGTGATTAACTCCCTTCATTACACAAAAAGTAGATAACCAAATTGTGCCCCCTTATGGACAAATCGTAACATGAGATGATTCAGTTGTGTTGTGATTCAGTTGTGTTGAGTAACAGGCATCTCTCACTCTCCCACAGAACAAGAAAAGAGTAAAGTGGACTTCCTCGGCATGAATCTGGACAGCTCTTCAGCAGTTGCCGGACAGTGGATTCTGCTTGTCGCTGGTCTGGTCCTCCTTGTGGCCACAATCCTTTTAGCGTATAAATACAGGAAGTCAAAGAAACCTGAGAAGTCCATATCCACTCTGGAGCTCAAGTCCACATCGTAGTTCTGAGGGTCCAGCAGCCACAAGAACCACCTCAATGTGAATATTGTCAGTGTTTGCCTCACCCACACTAGTGTGTATATCTGATCACATTTGCTTTGAGTCTGCCTCTAGTGTTGTATATTTATTGTGTATCCAGTCAGATTATTTTGCCTATGCAATGAACATTACAATTTTGTAATTTATTTGTAATATTTGAATGTTTAGCAAGGAAATGCGTGAAATGAATGTTTGTAAAGTCCTTAATTGTGAACATTTTTTAAAGATGTTTTTGTTCAATTGTTTGCATTTCTACAATAAAAACACTGTTTATTTTTGTTGACTTTTCATCATGTCTGTCTCAGTATATGCAGTGAATATTTTATTAATTTGAAGATGCTCTTTCTAGCAGAATTCTCAGTTCAGCTGATTAAATGTTGCTCTGGAAAGTGACTCATCAGTAGAAAAGGCACACCAGAGTTAACCACATTTTCTTATAGAAGTTAGTGTTGTAAATTCTCTTTAATATGACAGTTGAGTCATATTAAAATGAAAACTGCTAACCACTCTGCCACTCTGAAAAATTGGTTTGAAATAAATCACAGCTATTTTTTTACAAAGAGTTTAATTCCACTGAGTGTGCACAGTAAAAAACACCACTAGTCTTTACAATGGCCAGTCACATTCCCTTTTTATGTTAATGGCGCCAGTCCCACAACGGAATTACGCTGAAAAGCAACACTCGTTCCATGTTCAGTGATTTTCAGTGCTGTAGGCTGACCTCAATGGGGGCCACGTTGCCTTGGAAACGGTCCAAGTATCACCTTTTTCCCATAGAAAAACTAAAAGCGACATGATGACGGAACATATAAGACAACATATGCATTTGTGAAATCAGTACCATTATTTACATTTGACAGTCATAAAATCTACAAACTGAAATGCATTACCACAATCTTAGTTCAATATTATTCAATCCAGTGTCACGACTCCCTGTATGTGAAATCTTAAGGCTCTGTTGAAACAAGTCACAAATAAATAGTAAAAAATGTACTTTAAGATAAGGGTCAAATGAAGCAAAATCCACAGATAAAGACATGTGCCTGTATGTCTGGTCTATGATGGTGGCACAACAAACCCCAAAATCTCTGTGCCATATTCCTACTGCATTTGCTGGTTCAGGAGTCCCACAGTGCCAACAACCACTGACCTCAAAATGATGAACTTTCAGTGTACAATTATTCACTTGATTATAGGAAAAGGCAGCCACTACGTCTGGAAACACATTCAAATCTCCAACAAGAAAATTACAAAATGTACAATTTGTGTGGTCCAAATATACAACACTGCATTTAGTAAAAAAAATACTAACAAATTTCAGTCTCTTATACACACATTCAGTATATTGCACTGACAAGTTCAATGTCAATGTTGGTCCATTTCAGTCTCTGTGGTTCACTTGTCATTATAATGTCTTTTGATGGCTTCTGTGGCCATAGCTTAGCATTCGAGCGAGTGTCCTCCAAGCCCAGGCCTCAGTAGTAATATCTCTGCATCTCGGTCCAGCTGGTGATCCAGTACTTCCTGGGTGGCTCTTCCGGCTGATATCCCAGATTGAGTTGATAGCGTTCGGCCTGGCGTATTTTCACCCCTCGGTGCTTTGGCATTATGCGGTAGTACACTGCTCGCTTGAAGAAACCGAGCTGATGAGAGAGAGGACACAGACGATGGTGACATTTCAGATGATGGAGAGAGGGGATGCTGTGTTCAGGCAAATAGAGAGAAGCATTTTGGATTGGGAAGAGTGAAGAAATCATGTTAACAAACCCACAGTGAGCAGAGCGGACAAGATAGGCAGGGGTTAGATGCATGGAAATGATTGGATGATTAAAGGTGAGAAAGGTTTATTCAAAGGCAATTGGGAGGTCAGTGAATGGACAAGGTGGGCTATATAATTTTCCTACCCATAAAATTTAGAGCTGACTCAAGATTTGTTTTCTGGCTGTGCACTGCGTAACGTTTCTGGCACAGCACCCAGCACCTACTTGTCTCTGGAGAGATGTTACTGCCTTGATTGGAGTGTCCCACTGTATGGCACTGAAAATAACTATGTAGCATTATTTTCATTGCAGGTGTTTTAGTGCTCTGTAAGTGGAAATGCCTCTCCACAGATCTAACCTGCAATTTGACCTGATGGCACCACCTGCTAGTCATTGAGATAGTTTAGTTTAAATGCTGGGTTTCAGATGACACAACATTCTAGTCCAATAATATTTTATACGGATGAGTTCAGTTGAAATGAATGTAGTTCAATTTCAATTTTTTTTTACAGTTTTCATGGTAAAGTACAATGTAATCAATATGGAAAACTCCAGTAGGATCTTGCTGTCTATCTGGAAGTATGTCATCATCACATAGCCATAAAATCTCCATGAAGACAAGTAGTTACAGACACTCCACCAGAAAAGATACAAATTGCACCTTTTTTGCCAAAACTCTAAACGATGACGATTTAACTTAAGCATTTAGCCCACCTACACAACATCCTTCCCAGACACTCATAGAGAACCACACCCAGAAGGCAGAGTCTATAGTGAGGGCAGCTTTACCCAGTTGCCCTGGTATGTGCCCCCCACCACAGGAGGGGTCAGTAGTCCTCCGTCAGTCTCTCTGTCTCTGAGGGCTGGATCTTCATCTCAGCCTTCTGCGCCTTGGCCTCGTACATCTCTCTGCGACTGGCCCGCTGGAAGAAGCCGCACTGGTGGAGGGCGGGGGGTTCATAAGTCAATGAATACATGATGAATGTGTATGAATGATATATGGTGCTATATGTAGGACTAATGAAGATGCTATAGTATGTTGCCTATAAGAAACAATGACTTCACAGACATGTATAGGACACAGTGGTGCTGAAATATTATGTGCCTTACCTTCCAGAGTATAAGTATAATAATTCCTAATAGGACAATCCCAGCCACTGCAGCTGATATGATGATCCACAGAGGAAGTTCGTATTGTGTCTCCACGTCCTCCAGAGGGTCTATCTGCACTCGGAACTAAACAAGGATGAAAGGGGCCAGTCAAATACTCATATACATGTCAATGATCATAATAAAATACTTTTTCACATACTTCAGTGCTCTGAGTGTCCATCTTGATGGTTGGTTTATCAGTTATTAGCTTCAAGAAGGCATGTCCTCTGACCTCCACTCTCAGAGCATTGTGATAGTCCTGAAAGAACAGTAAAAACACACCATTTGTTTAGTCTTCTGTTGAGATGCAACGCTTGAAAGAAGAGAGTGAATAATGTATGGAGACCCATTTTGGACCCCTGAAAAAGAACACTGCATTGTCAAATAATGTAATTGTGCACATTTATATTGTGTAGTTCTATTTGTAACAGTATATATATATGTGTGTGTGTGTGTGTGTGTGTGTGTGTTATTTTATTTATATATTATATCTTTTATGATATATGTTTATTTATACTTTTTATTTTATGCAATGCTACAGATTATATTTGTTGTATGTAATGATTATTTGGCACCCACAATAATAAATAAAGTAAAAAATAAAAAAAGAAAGAAAGAAAATGCTGTTGCTAGTCAGATTACCATAACAATACCATTATGTGTCATCACTCTGCACTGACCTCCAACATTGTGCTGTTCCAGAGGCGTGACCGCACATAGATCTTGGCTGAGTTTGACATGTTGCTCAGTGGACAGGTGAAGGTCCAACACCGAGCCGTCCCTTTAGCGCAGTCCTTTAACAAATCAAACACATGGACACTCAGATGACAAAGTACAAGGACAGTGATAAGACAGTGGGGTGTGGTCTTGTGGCGCTGTGGCCCTTACCAGCAGGAAGCTCTCCTTCTTGGGGCCATGCAGGGTGATTGCTGCCTGTGGTTCAATAATGACGGGCTGATTGTCCTCATCATCCACCACCACCTGACGCTTGGTGCGCTTTTTTGGGCTTTCTGACAACTGCCAGACAACAAGGCAAAAGCGGGAAGAGCACAGACAGTGGAGGAGACGTTACATCAGAGAGCTGCTCGGTAATTACTAGTTGTGATAAAGACATTACCAAATCTGGGCCAGAATAGCATTTCCATTGTCTATTCTTGTATGTCGGCATTAACATGGGCTATTCAGGGCTCTGTGGTGTTTAGATGTGGGGAGCACAAATGTATTCTGTGGTTTGGCAGTGGGTCTTATTCACACCAACATTTCACTGTGGACTTTTATTCGTAAGTTCAAGTTTATTTTTGAAACTCATCTAAACCAACATGCAGAGTTTATGTTTTATTTATACTGCTCTCGATAAATATAGTTATGTAAAAAAAACTAAACTAAACCAAAAACAGGATGGTTGGTGGTGAACACTGGGCCACAGCAACCCGTCTGTAAACAGAAAAGTACAAACAATAACAAAAGCTAACTGCAGTTGAGAAAATGTACTATAAAAAATGTGAATATGGGGCATCTTAGGATTGAAAAATTTATAGTAAAAAATAACTTGTTTTCCCAAGCAATAAACAACAAATATTTAACTAATCAAGATCAAAATGACACAAAAAATGACACAAAAATAGAAATTGGTCTGTGCACTCAAAATAAAGAAAAATTATATTAGATTAAGAAGCTATTACTGTACATATAACACAATACACTATTAAAACTTTTTCTATTTTTGAATACTGACCACAATACATTGTTAAAATTTCAAAACCTCTATTTATTTTCTATTCTGTACTATGTGGGAGTCTGGCTGTGTGTGCATGCTTACAGTGAGGTTGAGCGGGTTGACGATGTCTCCGGGCGGGGTGCACTCTGTCTCAGAGTCGGTTGCCACGGTGATCTTGGTCAGGTACAGGAGCCACTTGCCGTTGGTGACCTCAGCTGGCCACTCAAACTCCACTGCCAGCGTAGCCAGGTCTCCCAAAGGCTGTCCTCCAATGTTCACCTACAAATAATATAAAAATGCTGTTACATAAATACAGAAATCAAGTCAATTGATACTCTGCAGTGACCTCCTGCTGGGGGTGTTCCGCCTGTATGTTTACTTGGAATGTTCAGACGTTACCATGGTGAGAAAATGCACACATTAGCAAACACTGTCAAAAAAGTTGTAAGATTGTCCGAAAACTCAGGACAAAAAACAAAATGGACTCATTTTCAGGAGCACATGATTAATACAAGAGTTCATGATCCTGTTCAATGTGATTTTCAACAAAAAGGTGAATGTGACTAACTGACGGTAATGTTATTCGAGTTTAACAGTTTGTTAAACAGCACAAAATTTGTTCACTTGTTGTAGTTCCAACTAACTCAGTGCTTTCTGGTCAGATGTGCTGATGTGTTAAAACAAAGCTCCGATTAAAGACGAATTTGAGTAACAAAGCTTCAGACAAAGCAGAGCCTACAGTTAGCATCACACACCCAGGGAATGTTGATGACATCAGCTGCAAAGTAACAATAATATCAAGGAGTATGAAAATTTATAAAAACTATGTAAGTTAAGTTGTGTATAATTATAATTAGATATTGCCTGGAATATTCCACATATGACATCTAACTTTATTATTTCTATGGAGATAAGAAGAGATAAGAAACTGCCACTAGGCCAAGTTACGGGTCAAGTCTGTGGAGAGGTGATCACAGCCAGAAGGCATATTTTTCAAGCAATTAAAACACCTGTAAATTAATAAATTCATACTTGATAAGTCTAATGTCATCAAGTTGAACAATGGACATTGCACCTTTAATGTCACTGTTGTTTGTGTTTGTTATCAGAATAAATAAACAAATGATTAAATAATACCCTGAAAATAGCATAAAGAAACTGTAAAAAGATTTTTTTTTTAAAAAAGCATCCACTCAGTCACATGCCACCAAAACCAAGGCTCGTTTCCCCCTACGCAGTATTAAAGTTGCGACGCGTGGAGACATGAAAGCCTGGGCGTGGATGTATTGTGAATGCAGTCTTAATATAGATGAGCTGAGGTGACTCACATTGAAGGTGAACTCCACCAGGCTGCCCACGTCACTGCTGTTGACCATGGCAGACTCGCCCTTCACCGTACCACTGAACTGAGTCTGCACCACAGGGTTGACTCTAAAGGGAGATTGGGAAATAGAATGTATATAGTGGATATAGTTGTTTTGAGTATTTCAGAGGTATGGACTTACATTGAGAATGAAGGGCGGATGGTGTTTTCAATCAGGAGGCCAATGGGAACAGGAAACAGGTCATTCTGCTCACTGACACTGGAAAGAAAGAGAAAGTACTGCATTATCTTGACATACCATAGACAGATGTTTGAAACTTGAGCACACACAAAGGCATGACCACTGATTCTTAATATTATTACTGATTATTAATTGCTACAAATCTGTCTTCTGACACTTCTTAAAGTTCCTATATTATGCAAAATTCACTCGTGAGCTTTAAGCCATGTTATAATATTGTTACCTCATCAAAAACATACTCAGAATTGTTGTTGCTTTATTTCATTCACATGTGTTTGAGTAACCTTTTATTATTAGTCTGCCAAAGCTCAAAATGCTCTGTTCCTTCTTGTGATGTCATGAAGCAGTAGTTTTCAAGTTAACAGATACTTTTTACCTTTTGTTTACTAGAGACTGGCAATTCCATGGCTGAAATTATTCAAATGATTCCAATAAAGGTGTATGGAGTTTCAAAACACAGTGGAGCACTTTATTACCACATGACATCACACGGTGGAAGAGAGTGTTTTCCGTTTGAGACAAGAACTCAGTCTAAATATGCAGGATTTGTGTGTTAAACATGTGTGAATGATAAAAAAATACAACTCCAGTTATGTTTGTGATAAGGAAACAACATTATAACATAGATGATAAAATAGTGTAATATGGGTACTTTACATAATGCACCAGCACAGTTATATGTTTATAGAGAAATGGGGCTCTCAGTGTCTACAGTTATTGCTATAAATACTTTTTTTGTTGTTAACTTTCCATAAGGAGGTCATTGTGTTGTACAGAAGGTGAATGAATTCATTGCCATTTCAAATAACACAGTGTGGGCCAAATCAAAGAGCCACTACAGACTTCAGGCTCTGATTTTTATTTCAGAATACACAGATGAGTGCAGTTTGTTGAACTGAAGGCTAATCGCTATTATGTTATGACTGACTGGTGTTTCACTTTTCAGGTTTGGGGTGAGTGAAGGTAAAGAAAAGTTTCAAGCTGTGTAAGTTTGAGGAATAATAAAACGAGAGGTACATGTAAGTGTGCAGAAAGTACATAGAAAAAAGACTGAAAGATCTTGTCATAATATTAAAATAAAATATAATGACATTTGAAAAACTCACGTTGAAAGAAGCAGCTGGGAAATAATTTCGTGTGTGTACAGATCAATCCCAGATGTCTCAAATATGAGCATCAGTGATACCTGGTGACACAAAATTTGAAAAATGAGCCTGCTATTCATGTTAAAACTATTTTATCACTATTAACTAAATCCTACCTTGTGATTGCCTTTGAGTGGATTGCCAAGTTCACACATGAGAGTTTCTTCCAGACTGCATTCAACACTGTGATCCTATACACAGTTGAGAAAATGAAAAACAACTATTAGTCCAGTCATGGCCATTAGTGATAAGAAGTAGTTTGTGTTGCCTTCTGCTGCCCCCTGGTGGACTCTCACCTCAGATCGGACCCCAGAGTACCTCAGAGCCTCTGGGATGGTCACATTCAGCTCGGCCTGGTGAGCGTCTTCTGCCACTTTACCACCAGAGGGCACATTGGTCACCTCCACCAACAGCCAGATGTACCTGATGTCACTGCTGTACTGGAACACCTGGAAGTCTCCCTGTCTGTAAATATATTTGTAAACCTTGGTTGGAACAGGTTATAGGTGCTTTATGTTGATATATATTAAAAAAATAATAAAAATTGAAATAGAATCACATGATCGAATCACAGGGTCCTGTCAAGCGAGAATATTGAAACTACTTTATGACACAATAAAAAGTAAAGCAGCATTATCCCTCCTGGAAGTTACTTTTTCATGCCTTTACTTTCATAACAAATACTAGAAGCTTCCCCACCACTGCAACAAAAAAATGCACACAATAAATATTGAACCCCAAAATATATATCATTCTAGCAAACACTGAATCATAATCAACATTTCTCATGATATCTCACAGTTTATTAAGACCAAAAGCATTTTAATACCACAATTTCTGTGTTAAAACCACTTTGCCAACTGCTCAAAGTTAATATGAAATACACCATTTTAATCATCAAAACAGTGGGTAAGTCAAGTCTCTTGCATAAACAACTTGCAGCACTGCCACTTAATCATTTAAAATATATAAAAATAATACTTTCAATAAAAATTTGCACAAAATTACAGTTAATCTAATGACAGGGTTAGATTACCTGGGGTAGGGGGTCTCCTTGTCATCCACATACTGAGCTGTCAGCTGCAGGTTACTGGAGCATGTGTTGTCTGCGCCACACTCTTTCAGAAAGTTAATCTACAACAAAAAAATTAAGTATAATTCGATGTATTGTCTCTAAAGGACCTACATTATGTACATTTTGAATCTATGATATAATGTTGTACCTCCGTTCTCTGTGTGAGTTTCTGCTCCTGGCTGAATATTGGGTATGCATCCAAGTTCTGTAAGGAACGCCTTACTTTTGGCTTTTGCTCACTTATGGAAACGTTCAGAGAGAAGACCACTGGCTCAAGTTTGTCTCGTAGTGGAGCCTGTTAAAAACGTAATTGTCATTTGCCTTTCATTTATGAAAATAAATAAAGATATTACATCAAGTATTATAATAAAATGGATCTAAACTCTATATCTACACTTTACACTTTTTACACTAAAGTGTATATGTGGTGTTTGACTCTGTTTTAGTAATTTTTAGTGCAAAAAACAAGGTTTGTGGTCAAAAATGGGCATGTTCTAGCTCCAGTGGGACTGCAGTTTCAGGTACTTGGTGACAACCCACAGATCTGCCCTGCTTGCAACCAGTTATTTCTGATACAAACACCTAGAATTTGAAGTATGGATACGTGTTAGACCAATCACATTGTTCCTCCCCCTCACTCTCTTCTTTAGTCCTTCATTGCCTAGTTTAACAGCTCTATTTAAAAACTGTTTTGTCCCACTGTAAGTATAAGTATCTTACCACCACAGAGAGCTTCAAAGTTTGACATTGTGTTTGTGAAGCAGTTAAAGCTAGGACGCCAGTGTAGGTGTCTAAATTATTGTCCTGGAACAGCACACGGGCGCTCTTCCTTGTGTCCATGTCCGCTTCAATCATGTAATTCACATCTGCAGAAAACAAGCAAAAATAGTTAGTACCAATATTACAGTGTATGGTTTCATCTCACATGCTTTTTACTTACTGATAGTTCTCTTGAAGTTTTTGTTACCGTTGCTCAGTGTAAAAGACATGCAGACAGTGGCGGTAATGCTGTAAAATTCAGAAATATTATTTTAGAGTCAGTAAAAAGTTACATTTGTTTTTGTCATTTCCTTTTAACAAAGAAATGACCAGACTACTTACCATGGTTGGTTTAAACACTGATTAGGGTCAACAATTTTTGGCTCCACTGTTACGTCTTTTGTTAAATGGATAACAGGTCTTGATCTAGAAAAAGAAAAACAAAGCTTTAGCATTTAATGAAAAAAAAAAAAAAAAATCACAATGTTGAAGCAAAATTGTTATTGTATTGTTATTATCTTACTGTACCTTAATAAAGCAATGTGGTCATCAAGAGAACCCACTAAAATATCTGGATAACTGTTCTCATCCATGTCCATGCCCCCGCTGATGGAGTAACCAAACGTTGTAAAGCCAGTTCCAATGGATTTACCTTCAATCACCTGCAGGGGGAGACAAAGACTAATGATTTATCACAAACTAAATAGGCCTTTCACATACATTTTGAAGTGCATATATTGCTGAATATAGCTGATAACCCATAATATTAAAACCAAACCAGATTTATTCATGAAAAAGTACATTAAAAAGTACAAAACTGTTACAGAGGAGGTATTTTAATTCTACGGGATATTAACTACTAACACATAACATATTTAGATCACCACATTACCTTTTTGCATAACACCTCATCTAAAATAAATAGAAGAATGCAACACTTAAAGGTGCATTGTGTAACTCATTGCTTATTGCTTTGTCTGGAATGTTTAACGGAATGGTATAAAACCTTTCTGTCTTCATGGAGACCAAACCAGACCAAGTTACAAGTCAGATCTGTGGAGAGGCAACCCCATTCACAGTCAGAATGCCTGTTTTTGAGCTATAAAACCACCTGTAATTGAATACATGTAAGATAGAGCTGATTAATGTCATACTGCAGAACATTTCAGACAGAGCAATGACATATTCATAGAAACGGTGACGGACCCCCAACCAAAAAGTTACACAATGCACCTATAAGTAATTTATGTAATTTTAGTTCATAATTCAACCTTCTATTGCTCAAATCTTATCATATTGCAAAGAAAAATGACACACGATCAATATTGTCCCCAAAAATGATTCCATTCCATTTATGGAGGACAAGTTGATATAGTAGTAAGTATAAGTATAGTATAAGTATCGCGACAGACCTCATTCACTCTTGTTTGCCATCATATTACCTGACTGGGTTTCTCTGAGATCCCCTGTTTACTCCCAGTCCAGATGTACAACTGGCCTGTCGCATGGAATGGCGCACCCACAGCAAAATCTATTCAGAAAAGAATTATTACTGATCAGATGTGAATTCAATACAATGGACACTGCTAGTTCTGTACATGTGTCACCTGCTTGTAGAATCACGTTCACTACTTTATCATTGTGTGAATCACCACAGTTACTAACAATGCAGTCACTTTATCTGCTGTTGCACATTTTATTTAGTTTTTCTTTTTGATTATGAACAAAAATATAATGTTGTTTCCTCATCAAAACATAGCTGGAGTTTTTTCGTTTCACTCACACATTTTTAATACACAAACCCTGCATATTTAGGCCGAGTCCTTCTGTTCCATATTGTGATGTCATGTGGTAATACAGGAAGTGCTCCACTGTGTTTTTAAACTTCATACACATGCACTAGAATCATTTGGAAAATTTCAGACCTGGGATTGTCAATTTCTACTGAACTAAAGGTAAAAGGTAGCTGTTAATTTGAAGTCTGCCACTACAAGATCATCACAATGTGGAACATTTTGAGCTCTGGAGATGTGGACAGACTAATGATAAAGGATTACTCAAAGTATGAATGAAGCGAAACACAACTCCGGGGATGTTTTTGATGAAGAAACAAGATTATAACATGGCTTAAAGCTCACACGTTACTTTAGTTCTCCTGCTCTTCATGTACTTTGCGTTGCAACACTGAGATATCCCCAATTGTGTGAGAATAAAAGGTTCTTGTTCTTATCAATACTACATTTGCCCTCTAGATGGCAGCACTATCAAGGTATTGATTACTACTGCACTGTACTTGTAGTCTGTTGTTAAGTTAAATACTGAAGAAGAGTGACAGCATTACAATATTAAAAGTTAATGGGAAATGACATAGTTTAATTCCTTTTACACATTTGTTGATTGTTTTCGTTATGTAGAGTACGCATACTTAAATGGAACTTTTTGCATCAGTAATACCTTGAAAGCCATCTTGATTTATGTCCCCAATAGCAGCCAGGGCAAAGCCAAACCCAGAGGCGGCAGGACCAGTCAGGACCAGGGTGGGGGTCTTCTGGAAAGAGCCGTTCTCGTTCATATAGATGTACACGGCTCCACCTCGCTCCTTCATCCGGTCAAAGTAAAAGGGGGCACCCACTATCAGGTCGTTCCAGCTGGAAAAATGTACAAGCAACATTAGTCCAGGCATTTCACTCACAGCAAGATAAAAACTCATGATGAAAAGATTATCTGAGTTGGTAAGAGAGGAGTGGTTTCTATCATTCATCACCGCATTCTCCTCACAAGATTACAGTAACGGAGCATCCAAGCATTAAGTAGTTTTATTCCACTGATAAAATCCAAGGACACTGATTTCACAAGAATCACAACATCAATATATAGACTAGGCTTGTCATAATATATACTATATTTACTTATTGTTCAATATGATGATGGAACAGTATTTTTGGGGGTAAATATTTATCATGTGTACATTTTCTTTATACTACTTTTTTAAAAGTTGCTGTACCCATTTTTTTTTAATGTATTACGTCTTGCCACGGTGCTTATGTACTGTCTGTATCTAATTATAAAGCTTTTTTTATTGTCTGTGAACCAGGAAGTAAGGCTGATGCACTGTTAGCATGCTAGTTGTTGTTACCATTATCCAAGCAGCAAAACCCTGCTCTGGCCTCTGAAAGTTATACATCATTCGCTTTGAGTAACTCGGATGTTAGGAATGTGTTATAAAAATAAATCTGAATGGCTGCTATGAAGTAGTTTTCACTATAAAAAAACACTACTACGTTACTGAAAAACTACTGCGCAACTTCTGTTACATAACTGTTGAAGGCTATTTATTTGGTAAATTGTATGAAGTCTGTCTTACACTGGAATGTATTTTTTCTCTCTTCTCATTATTAACTGACATGAAAGAACAAAACACACTAGCTTTACATTTTTAGTGGTTAAAACTTACTCATCATTGTTGAGGTCAGTCACTGCAAGACTGTTCCCAAAGTAAGAGCCAATTTGTTCCCCAGGGATGACCAGAACTATCTCTGTGGAAGTGTCCAACTTCTTTATAAACAGAACCGAACCCCTGGACTCGTCCCTGGGAGCCCCTGACACCACTGTGTAGTCGTCAAGAGTCAGCAGCTTTTTCTCCTCTAGCACTGAATAACCTGAATGAAGAAAGTTCAACGTTAGTTAAATGTTAATTGTTACAGCTCCAGGGTTTTAGAAAGAGCTCGAGAAAATAGTTACCAATATAGCTTTGTCTGTATCGTAGCAACTGTCCAAGTTTTTTGTCTGCGGTGTCCCAGTGCATAGATTCGCTAGGATTTGTCCATCTTATGTGAACATCTCCTACGTAAAAACACAATAATAAAACTGTTGGTGACAGTTGTATTGATGAACAGGGAATATTGTGTTGTATTAGTGATTGTTTATACTATTATACCAGTATCAGACTGAATTCACATATTAAGTACAAAACTTTAATTCAATTTTGATTTCTACTTTTGGGGGTCTCATAGCTGCAATAAATTCATTTGGCCAAATACATTTGGCCAATCAGAAAAATGTTTACATCCAAAAACAAAAAAACAAAAAAACACTAACCTCTCTAGTCATCTTTTTGATCTAGGCTGTTTTGTATTTCCTTGAAAATCTTAGCAATTACACGATGAGGCTAAAGTTTTGTTAATGCTTCTGATGACTCATTATTCTACAGTAAAAATAAGTCCTAGTGCAATGACTTACAGGCCAATTTGTGCATGGCTTGCTTAATAACAGAAATAGGACCGGGACGAACAATAGAAATATAACACTGAGTATTATTTTTTGTTATGTAATGTATTTTTAACTGTATCCAATTTTAAACTTTTGTATATTGAAAAAACCTTACCTTGCCACGTATAGCTTCCAGTTGCTCCGAGATATACTTCCGTGTCAGTCATGCCCCCTGAGATGCCCATATTGCACATGCCCTCCATCTGAAAGTCCCTGTTGGGGTCGCACATCTCGTAGCTGCGATACTGCCAGTCGTCTGAATTGTCATAGGTCAGGTCGTTCCCTCTGACGAAGCATTTGCCAATCATGCGCCACTGCTCCTCTGTGCCACCGGGAATGATCTTCACGTAACGGTGACCGCATGCCTGAAAAACAAGGAAAATAAAGAAAAACAGGGCAACAGTGAATAATATGCATTTGGGGAAAAAAAAAAAAAAAGAGTATTTGAATGTTTTCGTCATCCTACCAGTATGCGGCTGGGCTGTTGATCCCGTTGTGTTGCCACAGTCACTCCTAGCCACATTCCCTCCACCATTTCTAAAGAAGGGTCAGCTGGAACGATTCAAATGATAAAATATTTGTCAGTGATTCAATAATATGGGTTATCAACGACAAATGGACATGGTGATACATACATGCTGTTACTTGAAATGATTTATGTAGTCTACCCAATGAAACCAGATTATAATCCAGATTAGGGGAGAAGAGTATCCCAGTGTGAGCCCTGTGACTAAATCTGGGCAGGCACGGCACTATTTACATCTAAAGACGAACGGTGCTTTCAGTGTTTCTCTGGGTTCTTTTTTTCTTGAATTGAATCTTGAGTCAACTTTTAATATTTGATCTGCTAACTCTGGTTGTATGAAAGTCAAATATTCAAATCCGCTGCTTACTTGAGGTGAGGAGGTCCATGGGGATGCAGTCATTGATGTCTGTGGTGATGGGGCAGGAGTACACTGCTCCAGTTTCGTTCACATTGGGGAGGGATGGGGCCTTCTCTTTCGGAGCTCCAGCCAGAAGTCTGGGCAGAAAGCAGATATGACATGATATGTTTGCAAGACAAAACAAGAGTCTATAGAGATAAAGCCTCAAGAAAAGAAACTGTGGTGTTGTTTGTGCAGCAGCAGACTTGTCTAATGGGATCGAGCATCGAATCGAACATGTACCAGCTCCTAGAACCAAAATGTACTTTAAACCTAGGTATATATCCATGGGTTTCAGATTGATGAAAATTTGGATTGTTGCCTTGGTAAATAACAACTTAAATCTACATATTGTTTCTGTTGAATAGGGAAAAGTTCCCAGCCAACCAAAACAATGGCCAACAAATCTCTTAGTTTCTACCTAACATTACACATTAAACCAATGACTACATCTATGGTTGATACATACAAACATTAGTCAGCAACCTTAACTGTTTATCTTGGCTACTGATTTAGCTGCTACTGATTTAGTCATCAGTTATTACAGTCAGTTATTATTACCATTACATTAGAGGTGCTTTTGTTGATTAAACTATTTAAGCTCTTTTCTTATCTATGTTATAATGTTGTTTCCTCATCACAAACATACCTAGAGTTGTGTTTTATTTCATTCACACATGTTAGACACACAAACCCTGCATATTTAGGCTGTGTTCTTCTCTCAAACAGAAAACTCATGTTATGTGGTAATACAGGAAATCCTCCACTGTGTTTTAAAACTCCATACACCTTCACTAGAATCCTTTGGAAAATTACCTCTCTCTACTGAACAAAAGGTAAAAGGAGCTGTTGCATTTTGAGCATTGTAGATGTAGACAGGCTGGTAATAAAGGTTTACTCAAACATGAATGAAACGTGAATGAAATATACACAAAGCCAGGTATGTTTTTGATGAGGTAACAACATTATAATGGTAAAAAGCTCACAAGAATAAATTTTAACACTGAAGAAGATAAACATAGTAAGAAATGTGTGGTCAGATCTGGACCTGTGACAAGTCTGGACTACACAGACTAAGTGACAGAGCAGAGCTGGTGATGGAGCAGCCCTTTTGCCCACTCAGGCGTCCTCCTCACATCAGCAGCTCCCACAGTCACACTTTGAAGAGGAGGATTAGACCCCTTGGCCACAGCGTTGCACCGGGACACTGTTTACTGTCAGCACAAGATTTATTAGCTCCACTTTGTAGGAGGAAGGTGCAGACAGGCGTGTTTACAGTGCGCGCCACCCGTGCACGTCAGTATTGTGCAATGAAACAAAAGCCCTGGTGGGATGGTCAGAGAAAGGGAGGGAGAAAGAATGGTAAAACGTCTGTGGAAGCGTTCAAATGCAGGATGATGGTTGACATTTTGGGAAAGTGAAGAGAGAGGAGTTAAGAAATTAGTCATCTTGTGGGCAGCTACCTTTAAGCACTGATAAGTAAGAGCAAATACTTCATAGGTGTGGATATGACCAGGCACAACTGTGGTCAAATCAAACATGAGTCATCACATTGTTCAGACAGAAGTCATTCACACAGGAAGGTCAAATTTGTGACTAAGGTTTTGTATTAGCATGTTTTCATTCATTCATAAATTAAACTTGGACAACTGCTAAGTAGGGCTGGGTGATACGTAAAGAATTATTAATCATGATTTTCTCGTTGAATTTCATGAACATAAACATATCATCATAAACTAAGAAATTATCCTCCAAAGTCTGAACTCTGCTCCAAATCACATGCTCTTACTGAGACAGAGGATTACAATACGATTAAAAAGATCCAAGCATATAATTGACAAAAAAAGGGTTGTCTCGAACTAGATTTTTAAAAAGCTACACTTGCTACACTTCTTTCCATTCATTCCCAGTTTAATTCACACAATCTCCTCATACCAAATGTCTACACAGCAGACAATCCAAGACAATCTAATCAAAATATCTCAGGAGGAGGACTTTGATGTCTCCCCAAACCCATAGGTCCCAGCTATGATCTGTTCAAGTCATGTGATTAGTTTCCTGTGGGCTTTATCAGGTTACCTTGTTAGTATGAGACACGCTGGTCTCAAACTGACCCTTCACTCCACCCTATGTCTGCATCATTTACATTTCTCAAGTGAAATGATCTCTTCTTTCCTCTGCCAAAGACATTATCAGCACTGGGGCAATTAGCTGACAGACTGATGACAAGTGAGAGGAGCCAACATGGCTGCCCAGAGGCTGCAGTTTCCACTTGACTGGGTTGAAGAGGTGAGGAATCAGTGATAAGGTAATAGCATATTTATATGGACATATTCTTGATATAGTATACAATCCAATGCAGCATTATAAGTAGTAGGCCTAGTAGTAGTAATTAGTAGTAGTAATTAGTAGTAGTATAGTAGTTAGTAGTATTAGTAGTGTTACTAGTTAAAGGTAAGTAGAAAGGTCACAGTGCTGGTGTGTGGTGTTTGATGTCTTATTTTAGAGCCTATTTGAGTTTGCTGATGTTTGGACCTAGTTTATGTCAAGCTGACAGAGACGTAGGGAAAATCAGATACTAATCAGTGTAAAAACTACATTTGAGCAGGTACTGATACAAAAAAGTCAGATTCACAGGACAGAAATGAACCTTTCCTGAATAGCTTTAGAATGATCTTGAGCTGTATCAGAACAAGTACAAGAGCACACAGACTAGCACACGCCCATGGATCGCTATGGAACCTACCTGGACCACTGATGGATTACACAAATATAAGACCACATGGCAATATAAAATAAAGTACTATTACTTAATGTTGAAAATGAATTTGAAAATGTGTTTTTAGTTATCATCATGGCATCAGAATAGAAACTAGAATCAAGTCTATTTCAAAATCAAGTTCAAATGTTAGTATCATGACAATACTACAGAAAAAACACTGAACTTTCTGCCCATTTTTGTTTCATGTCAATAAACTCAGTAATTCCAAAGATATTTTTCCTAAGCATTCATACCATGTTCTATAGAGTATTCAAAACAGTCTTGTGTATGTGTGCAGTAGACTTGTAGTACTGCTGTCAGCTCTGTGCGGTAGTAAACACTGGCCTGATCTGTGTGTCTCTGTGACCCACGTGTATCTCACTGTTTGTTGTGGAAATGTTCTTTTGCTGATAGATGGCATTAGTACTGACAAATAGCAATGACACGGGCCAATGTGAGCAGCACTCTGGTATTTTATTATTGCAAAACCAGGTGCTGGAAATTTGAAATGAAAGCCATAACGTAGCATTTCATAATGGCCTCAGTTAGCTACTAGGAGATTACAAGCAGACCACTATTTGTCTTTTGATTATACCAGCTGCAGATTTAAAGTAGCAAAAAATGTTGAACAAGAATAAAACATGCAACAATGGTAGTCTTCAGACTTCCACAATTTTACAACTCATGTTCTCATCAAGTAGGTCTCGTAGTTCTTCCCACAATGTGCTTAAGTAGACATATTTTATTCTTTATTCTTATTCCATGGGCATGTTATTGCGTTGGCTGGAATGCTCCATAATCTGACATCTGTGCTGTAAGTGGGCTTGCCTCTCCACAGATCTGACCTGTAACTTTAATTCTGGTGGAGTCTCCTTCTTGTGTCCATGAAGATAGACAAGTTTAATGCCATATTGTAGATCATTCCAGGTAAAGCAGTAACATCAGGAAGACAAGCAGATGGCACTGAGCCCCTTTAAATTAAACTTCATTCAGAATGGATCATCGAAATTACCAGCAGTCTATGCATCACTGTCTGCCAATGTATGTCTTGGTATTCACAGGTTAAAAGCAGAGCAGTCAACAGTGGTGAGGTCTGTTGTCCCAGGACCCAGGATCTTTGGAACCTCAGAATTGGAACCTCTGCCAATTAATTAATATTAGAGAGGGGCCATGTGAGGCTTCTTGCCCTGGGCCCCTGAATTTCTGTATTATACACAATAAGGCCCAAGGGTGTTTCAAATTATCAGGACAAAACTGTGCTCATAAGCCCAAACAAATGACATGACCCACTATCTAAATACTCTGAAAGCTATTTAATTTGAAATATACCCAAAAGCATTCAAATATGCCAAGAATGCTCCACATATGTTCTACACAGATTGACTCAGCACTGACAACGCAGTTCATATCCTGTCCCATTCCCACAACCACTGTCCCATGTCCTCTGCCTCTGTGTCCTCATCACCTCCTCATAACCACTCCACAGAGACAACAGAGGAGAGGACAGAGATGGGAGACTGCTGCATTCCTGCTCTCGGGACATGTTGAAATTTGCCCCCTCTGGCCCTTTGACTGATCTCAGAGTGACAGGAGAGTGCACTGTAAGGAAATGGAAAATAGGCCGCTGTAAAGTTATAATAGTAGGATAGGCTAAACAAACTAGAGTCATGAGGCTGTGTTACTTGTTACTCTGACAGGGGAGTTGGAAGTGAAAGATCCATACACACGTACATTTGGCCCGCTAATACTTGGAGTTCAAAATTACACACACTCTTTTGTTTAAAAAGAGAGTTTATTATTGTGGTTTCAAAGTTGGTATGAAGTATGGAGCCTATTCATTATTTTGTATAAAAATAGATGTCTGTGTGTTCCCTCAGTCATCCAGTTAGGAAAACTGAATAGAAATGAATTTTCTTTTGCTATCGAAATAGAATTTGAAATGTTAGTATAAAATGTTGAAAAGTTAAAAGGTCAGCATGGGGCCTTTCTGTGCTGAGTTTGCTAATCTCGAGCAATTCTTCAGTAAAGCAAAAGCGACAATAATAGCTCAGGATTTGTAGTTAGGTCAGTCACGATGGTTGTCCACTGCTCCTAGAACTAGAGAACTCATCAATTTGATTTGTAGCCCCAGTTGAGTTTTCTTTGAATTTTGTTTTATTTGAAGACAGCTAAAAACAATATCTAGGTAAGTTAAAATGATTTAAATTAAGAACATTTGACTTTATTTGAGTAGATTCAACTTGACAAGTACAATTATCTACCAATGAGTGTTTTCTTACTTGAAACAACATTAAATTTAGTTTCTTATTTTAAGAGTTGTTCTTTTTTCTTATTTTAAAGGTGCACTGTGTAACTTTTCTGGTAGAGAGTCCGCTACCTGCTTGTCTCTATGGAGATGGAGATGCTTCGCCTTGATTATCTGAAAGTATGGAAATAAACTTGATTATCATAATGGAGGCAAGTTAATGGTCAGATCTATGGAGAAGCAAGCCTGCACATAGTAAGAATTCATGTGTTTCAAGCTATAAAACACTAGCCTGATTCATTAGTTGGTTTCACTTCGTAGAAACCATCTGATCTCGAAGAGTTAGAATTTGTTCGCTCGATGGTAGGTGGGTGCTTTTTTTCATTTAACCAATCGCTGCAATTGGTCGTGACTAGGGATGGGCATTCGATGAAATTTTCTTAATCGATCGTTGCAAGAATTAACGATCGATTATCGATTAGTCATTAACGTTTTTATATTAAAATGATCATCATTATTATTACTATCTGCACTACTAATCTGCATAAATAAATTCAACTTTACGACATATAAACCGAAACGACTCTAGAGCCACATCAATCCGTTTGAAATTATAATGTGTTTAATTCAGTTTTGCGCAACTCTCACAAAAACGAAACTTAAAACCGCATCGCTAATTTGCATAAACTCAGCGAAGATAAAACTACAGCTCTTGTGTCGCTGATGCGGTCAACTTCTGTCGGATTAAAAGACATGACTCAGTGGAATACAGGTTAGTGTGACCAGATTTGCGTTTGACAAAACCAGGACACCGTACGGGGGGAGGGAGGTGGGGACTCGTCATCGACATTGAGCGACTCTCACCTGGCAAAACTTTTTCCCACTGGACACCGAAACACATGTTCCTGCTTTGTAAACTGTGCACATGGCCTCACACTTGTCCCGAACGCAACGGAAAACATGGAATTTCTTGTACAAATCATCGTTAAATACACCTTTGTGCTTCGGTACGCTGCAGACTGACCGACTGTTTGTGTTTGTTCGCTCCTTCTGAGTGCAGAGAGACACATGTACAGACCCCTGTTTGGTCACGCTACGCACAGCAACCTACATTCGGTTTGTCGATTAAAATTAACGTAATCGATGAAATTCTTAATGATCAATTATCGATTAATCATGCCCATCCCTAGTCGTGACGTATGTAATGCGCCGCTAACGGGGCTAAATGGCATATTAAGCTTTTTCCAAATCCCATAGGAAAAAGGGCAATAACGTCTTTCCCCTTGATAAAATTCACCAAATATTCTCTTTGTTCCGGCTTTAAATCCTCAATCTCGGGAATCGTTGATAACACAGAATATATGGCTCTTCGCTGATTGGCTGGTGCTTGAACTTGCACTTCGCGAACCATCTAGTGCAGGGGTGCCCAAACTTTTTTCATCAAGGGCCACATCTCTAAACACAGATGAAGCAAAGGGCCGATCGAGGGTTATAGACTGGAGCTCAGTACAGTGAATAATTGAAATATGTGCATGTTTAACACGTTAGAATGAGCTATCAGTCTTTATTCATGCCAAGATCCTTAAAACCACAAATTAAATATTAAACATTTGCTTTATTAAGGTAGATTTTCAAAAAACTTGCAGTAAAAAATATTTTTTAATAGATGCAAGGTAATTTGGGCCAATTCACCTGGAAGCCTGAGGGCCAAGAAAAATTTGTGCCATAGTTTGGACATGTCTGATCTAGTGTATTCCGATTGCTGACCTAGTCGATGGAGAGAAATTAAATTGAGCGGAAGCACTAGGTGGCGCCAGCCTGCTGAATAAAATACCTGTAACTGAACAAATACATTGTCATGGTTCATGTTTGTCTTGGTTGTATTTGCTCATTTTGGTGTTTTATTTTGACATTTGTCGTGTCTGCTTGTAGTTTTGAGTTTTACTTGCCTTGACTGTTTGCCTCGCCCTAATGTGTTTCACCTGTGTCTGTGTGCGTTTATACCCTGTGTTCTCCTTTGCCCTTTGTTGGTCCATTGTCTATGTCAGAGTTTCATCTTGTCTCGTGTCACAGCAATTTAGTTTTGAGTTTTGGATTTTTTGGATTTATGGATTTGTTATTAAATACTTTAAAGCAATCCTGCATTTTGGGTCCTCCTTCTGTTTCTACATGACACAGATATGTTTAATGTATACTGCGGACCCTCCCCCTTTGAAGTTACATAGTGCACCTTTAAGTACAAAAAGTACATTTTAAGTACAAAAAGCCTGCTTCCATTGGTAGATCATTTTACTTGTGACATGTACTCAAATTATGATAAAACTTTCTTAAATCAAGTAATCTCCTCTTGGCTAGATTTTAGTTTTTGCAGTAAATCGCTGACTTTGCTTCACATCAAAACTACAGAGAAGTGCTTTTGCTATCATAACATGTACTGAGTCTCGTCACCCACGTACACAGCATGGAGCTTATCACTGCTGAGAAAGGTGCATTAGCGATGAAGACTCAAGTGTCATAAAAAGAGTCCATGTGGTGCAGATGAAAGAGAAGCCGCTCCCTTCCTCACAGTCTGGGTCTGCTGGGTTTGTCAGTCAGACATTGGCTACAACAGCATCATCATAATTACTCTTTACACTCCTAAACCGGTAGACTCAACACAACTCTACAAATCACACCTTCATTAGAGAAAGCTAGACATTTTTCTCTTTCTTAAAAGCCTTGGACAGACCCAAACATGCACAAACAGGCAAAGTACGCAGCTCGTCAGGCATGTTTAAAGTGAGAATGAAGAAGTGCCATTTCGCATGTATCTATTTTCATATAAGGGGCTAGCTGGAACATGATGAAGCACATGACTAATCGGAAAGGCCCTTTCAGTCTTTGGACCTTGTTTAAAATGGAATGAGGTAAATATTTAAAAATGTAAGTGGGATAAGTGATAATGAGGACATATGGTGGTTTGAAGGTCTTATATTATATAAACTTGACCTCCTCGTAAACATACCTGGAGTTGTGTTTTGTTTCATTCACACATGTTTGAATAATCCTGCAATTTTTGGCTGCTCTATCTATGTCTCCAAAGCCCCAAAGCTGCAGCGGTAGTTTTCAAGTTAACAGACAGTTAACATTTTCCCTTTTATTTAGTGAAGAGTGACAATTCAAGAGCTGAAATTTAATAGAATAGAATCCAAATTATTTTAGTGAAAGGGAGAAGACAGAAGAACTCAGTCTAAATATACAGGGTTTGTGAATGTGTGAATGAAACAAAACACAACTCCAGGTATGTTTTATGACAAGGAAACAATGCTATAACTAAGGGTGTAACAATATCCAGGTCTCACGATATGATATTGTCACCGTATGAACCTCACGGTATGATATATAGTGCGATATCGTGGGAAAGCTCACGATATGGTGGGGAGGCTCACAGTTAGGGATGAAACAATATCCAAATCTCTCAGTACAATGTCACAATATACATCTCACGGTACAATATTTATTGTGATATTTTGTGGAGGCTAACAAAACTGTTAATATGCTACTTTTTCCTCTTAAAATGCCTTGACAAGACTTAATCCAAAGAACTAAGATTTAAAAGTGCTTAGAACTGTTATTTCTTCATGTATTCTATCTGAAATGGAGCAAAGGATCATGGTCTATATAGTTCTCTCTGTCTTTTTTTTTAGCTATTGCTGCACCATAACTCTTTATTTAAGCAAAGAGGCTTGTAATTCAAAATATTGTGATGGTCCACGATATTAGTGAGAATTTTGATCATACGATATCATGATATTTCGGTTATTGTTACATCCCTAGATATAACAGATCTCAAAGTAGGGTAATATGGGCCATTTAACACTAAGGGAGTTATTTTGAGTGCATGCTTGTATCCAGCTGTCGCAAGTGTGCAGAGGAACAACACAAAGCAAAACAGAGTGTGATGGATCAACTATCCTGATAGGCCCTGATAAAGTGTTTGTCCCAAAGGTGTGGCTCTGGCCCCGGGCTACACAAAACACTCCACTGCAGTTAAGCTTACAGTCAGGCAATATATACACCCCAATAGGAAACTCAAGAGTAGTTTCTCCTTTATCTCAATATCAACATACAAGCCTTTGCTACATGCTGGGGTAATTATAGTGCACCTTCATTGCTGTGTGGCTTTTATGATGCTGAAAATGCACAGCTTCAGGCCACTTCTTCAAAATGATCGGTAACAAGCACAGACATGCACAACCCCCTGGTCACAAGGTATAGAATGGATTGAAAATGTAAAGGGGTTGAAGAGAGGAGTTTTTGAGACAAGGAGGAGATTAAAATACAAAATTACAAATAAACCAATTCAGGATGTAACAGTTATGTATTTATTTATTGCTCTTGGCTTTATCTGTAGCTGTAAAAGGGGCTGTGTCTGATTTTTACTGTCTTAAGAACATGAAAAACAGAACTAGGTCATTAAAATATTTGCAGTTTTTCCTCACTTACATTCTAATTATTCACCGCAATGAGTTTATCAAAGTATTTCACAACCTAGAGAGACCAGAGCAGAGTTTTGCTGTCATGGTATCTGCATCTCAGACAATAAAACGCTATATAATTTAATGCAGAGAGAATACAGTGGATGTATTTGACCTTAAAAGCTGCTTTTACAAATCTGTACTGAGGCAAAACAGATCTTTCTCTCAAATACATAGGAAAAATGACTACACGCCCTTTAATGTGGGTACAAGTATAGCACATTTTAGTTACACTGACAGTTAGTGACACAAACTTTTTTTAAGTTTTGTTTTTAAAATGTATTTCATTACACATGCATTGTCAACTCATGTTAATATATGTTAAAAATGTCTGAATCCAGGTATTTTTGATGGTAGAAAAGACCACTAAGTACTGCATGCATATCATATTGAATGGCAACTCAATTTTCATATTCGATTAGACACAGGAACAAGCTCAGATCCTGCCATGATGTCACTTCTCTGTAACCACAGACCTATATAGGCTTTTTAAGGAACCACAGCATGTCGAATACAGATAAGTGCACTGTTTCTTGCAATGTATGTCTAGTTTCAGGATTCTTTTTTATTGTACTGTGTGACTATGAGCACATACTTTGGTATTGGCCTTGTCGCTGAAACACGCTTAACTGTTAACACATTTTCAAGGTGTTAAGTGTAGAGCGTGGTTAAAGCGTGAGTCGGCTGTGTGATGGTTAACCTGCCAGACAGAATGAATGCTACTTTAATAAGATAGTTTTAAATAATAATAATGAAGAAAAGCCATCAAATAAATACTTCAAAAACATCGCGCTAGAAGACTGATTCATGTAAAGGTTAACGCACAGTTTTATGAGCAGTGTCCCGGTTCACCTGGACTCTTTAGAATAACTGCCAAGTGCTGGTAATGATTAACACAACCATTGTGTCAGGCAAGAGAAAGGAAGTGGGATTCTGGGTTATTGAGTTATCGAGCGACAGCAAGATACTGTACAGGTGCTTTGTCGAAATGTTGCAAAGGACGGGCTTAGTTTCCTCATTTGAAAATAAAGAAATTAAAATACGTTTGGATAAAAACACAAGCAGGCTAATCTCAAGTCCTTACACACTAATGGGTCGCTTCAAAACTTTAAAGTGGTAAAGTGCTAGGTATTAGGGATGTAATGATATCCAAATCTCTTGGCGCGGTATTATCAAGATATGCAGCTCACGGTACGATATTTATTGCAATATTTTGGAGAGGCAAATATAATTCTAGATAGGACACTTTTTTGATTGTGGTGCGAATTATTACTGTCAGAATCTCAAGAATTCAAGTAAAAAAAACAGTTCTTCATGTTGTCTGCGCTGAAATGAATCATGGGACACGTAGTTCCCTATGTTTATTAGCTGGTGTTTCTACTAAAGAACAATGCATTTAAGCAAAGGAACTTATAATCTGATATACTGTGACAGCCCACGATATTACTGAGAGACCTCTGACGATACGATATTACGATAATTTGGTTATTGTTACATCCCTACTAAGTATGTAAGACCAACATATGACTCCCCCAAATCAAGAATATGCTATTAAACACTGTTAATTGAATAAATGAAACATACAGTTATGGGGTGAATTTGAAGTCAAGTTCAATATTAGGAAAAGGAATTGATTTACAGACAAAATAACAAAGTAAAAACACCAAGATCAT
This sequence comes from Boleophthalmus pectinirostris, assembly GCF_026225935.1. NCBI lineage: Eukaryota > Metazoa > Chordata > Actinopteri > Gobiiformes > Gobiidae > Boleophthalmus > Boleophthalmus pectinirostris. Next base: position 11,881,697 of record NW_026571047.1, on the reverse strand, counting down.
GTAGGGCAGGTTAATACAAACATTTTAAGATCCAAATGAGGAACCTGACAGCAGCTATGGAGAGACAGGAGGTGGTTTTTCCATACAAAGTGATTTGGAGCCAGAGTCGATGGAACCAGAAGTGCACATCCTATTTGGAAAGTGGCGACAAGCAGGTTCGCTATGTCCATTCACAATCTATGTTTAAACCCTAAAGTCAATTTTTTTACACCAAGTATGCATAAAACACAGTGTATTTCCATTATATTGCTCAGAATAAAATCCAACTGCCTGACTCCAAAGTCCATTCACAGTCGCTGAAGGTGAAAGCTTTGTTGTCTTCACCTTTTTACCTCGATCACATGCTCAGGAAATGTCTTCACTTCATCATTACTCCACAATAGCTCCTTTCTGATCACATTTCAAAGCCCAGATCTAACAATGACAGAAATCTATGCCACACCAGCAAACTGCGTTGTCTTTCTGATTAGTATTACTCAAGTCTAATGATGATAAGTGCCCATGCCGGTGTGCTGCGTCCACTCCAGCGGGCATCTCAGCTGGACAAACATCCTGTCTGTGGACCACCATCTGCCAACAGTGACACAGTAAGCACACAGCAAACTCATTTAGCCCTGTGTGGCAGCTCAAACATGGAGGCTAACTTGCTTTTTATTTACACTGACCTAACCCCTATGTGACAACTTAAGGCTAGCACTTGTTTGGATTTTTGCCCACCCACAGTTTACCATGGGTTGAGCATGCCGTAAACAGTGTAAAAACAGACTGCATGATTTTAAGGAAAACAAATGCGATATATATTTGAAGAAAAAAAATACAGTTTAGAGTACACATTGTAAACTTGCCCAAACGCATTAACATTTGAGAGAAGAAATATGAACTGATAAACTAAAACAAGAACAGGGTGACCAGAATTTCAACATTTAAAACTGGGACACACCCGGGCTGGATGGCATAAATAAAAATGTGAAAAGAGAGCATAACATTGTTCATTCTCGACTCACTTGTGGGTCAGTCATAATAATAATACATTTATTCAGACATTTCATAAATGATAAACTGCATTATGTCCCAACAGTAATCAACAGATATAAAGGCAGTTATTTTACATTACTAATCACAAATATATATAAAAAAAAAAAAATAAAATCAATCATTCCGAAAAGGAGTGGAGAGAAGCAAACACTGATTTGCCCCCACCCCCTTTTACAATACCATTAAAGCAATAATGTGCTTCTGCCGGACATGATCTGAGCAACTTCTGTGCATTTTTTTTGCCTTATGGTCATTTTCAAGCAATGTTTTTTGTTTTATAGCTAAACAAATCACAATATATTTTGACCGATACATATCAGATCAAAATACAGACACTTTGGACAATTCCGGTATAAAACTGAGACAAATCAGTGGTTTTGGACAAATCTGCTGGAACAGGGGACACAGAATCTCACAAATATGTTTATAAAAGTCTAAAGTACACGTACAGCAACATCTATAAAAAGACTCATAGTTCTTTGCAATGGGCATTCTATAACTAAAACTAAAAACTATTTTGCTATCGTTCCATAAAGCAAAATTACAAAAAAATAGCTATAAAAACACATGTCTTGAAAAGCGATTACACAGCTAGTTTAAGACCGGGCATGTTCTGATACAGTCATAGTACAATTACAACACTAGCATCACTCCCACTGTTTCCATGAATACTATAGGACCCCCGGAGAAGTACAAAGATGAGGAGAGGGATCACAGGTGGACATGCCTGAGAGCGATAATAAAAACGGCTGACACGGGGTTAGCGTGCCTGGCTTTCACTGGAACATCAGTCACCAGGACAGAGAAGCAGGTGTGGATGAGTGGATGTGGAGTTACCGAAAATAACATGGGACAAAAGTTACTGATTACTGCTTCTAGTTCCTCATACAATCTTTAAGTTGTTTTGCTTAATCTGTGAATCCAAATCTATCTACACTAAAAAGATGTTGGCTTTACACAGATAAATTATGTCATATTTGTACATCAATTTTTTAAGTGAACTCAAAGTAACAATTTTAAGTGGATTAACAAACAGTACTGTAAATTGTTGTTTTCAGTGAACAAAATGGTAACATCATACCTTTATTTACAGTCAACATTAAAATTTTTTGATTGTTGATAGTATACGGGCCACATAGGTTCAATTCTCATTCTTCCCAGAACAAGCTGCTGTTGAGCAAGACACTACTGATAATAAGGACGGCCTGGAATGATACGTCGACTTATTACTTCATTGACTTATCTTATATATGAAAGCTGGAACAGTATATTTTGGGGCTCACTGTTTATCATGTGTACGGGAGAATTTCTGTTATAATACAATAAGATCTGAGCTGTAGGGGATTGAATAAGTCACTTCTATGGCTAATTATTGGTTAATTTGGCTGTTTATTCATTGCAACTCATACCTTTAAATGACGTTGTATTTAAAAATGATTTACTGAGATTATTTTACATTATTGTTATTGTGTCAGTGGCATACAGTAGTTTCAATATTGTCATTTATAGTATCGGAGTATGTCGCTGAAGCAATATATCATGCTTAAAACGTTAAGTAAAGCTGATGGAACGGTGAATTAAAATGAGAAACGTGCTGAATTAATTATGCATTTTTTTAAATCCACTGATCTTTATGGAGCTTGTATGCATAGCAAGATAAAATCAATGCCTTGGTGGCGGTCTAAAAGCAGGATGGCTGGTCGTCTATGTAAGTCTATACATCATGTCCTCCTGCAGATAGACAACAATGGGAACCCGACACCGCACAATGTATAACCAAGTTCATTTCTCATGCTAAGTTCAAAAATGACATGAAAGCTATTGAGGCGTCTAGTTTTTCAGGCCACAGGTGACCTTATTAGCCCACTAGCCCCACAGCCCGCTAGCCCCGCTGTGCTAGAACAAGAGCCAAGAGCCGGATCTGTTACATTAGCGTAAGCGCAGTGACACTCCTCTCTGCAGGTACCTCCAGTGAAAGGCCCAGCAGCGAGGGGGCCAGTGTGCAGATTAGCAGGGGGCCCGGAGACCCACAGGGATCTATTTCAGCGAGTTATTAGAAGCTGTCATTCTTGGAGACTGGACACTAAATGAAAATCCTGCCGTTGCGAAATGATTGGATACAGGTTATAAAGAACACAAAGATTAGGGCCCGTCACTAGAAGCGCTTGACATTTGCAGGTTCAGTTAAGTTCAAATTCAACAAGGCAGTTTTACTTCCTTAAGATATGTAAGTCTGTGATGTTGACTGAAAAAAAAAAAAAGTTTAAGAATGTACCCATTTAGTCTTAGTGCTATACAGGGGCCAAAAATATATACAGAATGCAGTGATTGTTTTTTTGTTTTTAGTTTTTTAAGCACAATGGTTAAAGGTGATCTGTGTAACTTTTTCTGATAGAGGGTCCAGCTGCTTGTCTCCATGGTGATGCTTTGTTGCATCTATTCAATTACAAATGTTTTTCTTGCTTAAAATACCAGGTAAAACAGACATTTTCATGATACACTCAGATGCCTCTCCACAAGTCTGACCTGCATCTTGGCCTAGTTTCATTTCTGCTTATCTTCGTGTACATCGTTGAGTTTAATGCTTTACTGCGGAACATTCCGGGCAAAGCAATAACAGCTCCATGGAGACAAGCAGTTAGAGGAACTTCCACAAGAAAAGTTAACACAGTGTGCCTTTAAAATACCCTAACATTACCAAATGAAATCATAATTTTACTTTTACTTTATGGGTGGGCTTAACTGGTAAATTTTGATCATCATCCACAACAGCAAGACAATATATAGTTAAAAAAAGGAAAAATATCGGCATCAGGTTCACGGAGTCACTGTCTACAGCTCAAATGTCAAACGCAATTTGCTGTGGCGTTTATCAGAAGGAGAAGTATCTGACTACTTCCTGGCCCTCTCATGTATCGCTCTATGTGGCTCTTAATGGACTGGGGCTTGTGATCTAAGTGAGCAGAGACACTAGTGCAGAGACAGCACAGCACCTCAGACACTGTTTCTGTCAGAGGAATGTTGGAGCAGGGCCAATGCGGGCGAGCCCACCTGCACCTTTTACACTAGCTCAGCTCTCTACAGTCACAGAGCACATTAGGTCATCCACTCAACATGATACTCAATACAGCATTTTCTATTGTGTCACTCCATAGTATCTGTACCATAAATCTTCAAACATGCCACTGCAGTAAAATGCATGTAAGTAATGCATGATTAATATGTTGTTTAAAGCTTCTATATTACGCAAAATTGACTCTTGTGAGTTTTAAGTCATGACAGAATGTTGTTATCTCATCAAAGCCATACCTGGAGTTATGTTTTCTTTCATTCACACATGTTTGAGTAATCCTTTATTATTAGTCTGTCTACATCTCTAAAGCTCAATGCTCTGTTCCACCTTGCGATGTCATAAAGTGGTAGTTTTGAAGCTGCCTTTTGCATTTTGTTCAGTAGAGATTGGCAGTTCCAGGACTGAAATAATCCAAATGAGTCTAGTGAAGGTGTATCGAAAGGGTCTCCAAACATTTTTCTCCAGTGAGCTACCTTTACAAAACAAAAATGCCAGAGAGCTACCAATTTCAGCAGCCCCAAAGAAACTGAGTAAATATAAGAGCCACGGCGAGCCTTAGATAGGGAACAGTTGGATGCTTATATAACACAAACCATTATCCATTTATCGGTGCACAAAGTTAGGCATCAAACTGATACATTTGCAATGGTGATTAATCAAATTTAACTTATTATACGCAATACATAAAATTCATAAATCTCTTGGGGAGCTACTTGGAAAACAGGTTGGAGACCCCTGATGTATGGAGTTTAAGAGTACAGTGGAGCATTTTCTGTATCACCACATGACATCACAAGCTGGAATTGAGTGTTTTCTGTTTGAGAGAAGAACTTAAATAGCCTAAATATATGCAGGGTTTGTGTGTTAAACATGTGTGAATGAAACAAAACACAGCTATAGATATGTTCCTGATGAGGAAACAACAATAACACAGATCAGAAAATCATGGAAGAGGCCCTTTAAGGTAGACGAAGCAAATTAAGCGGATTTAATATTAATTTTGTGAACATAAACACTACAAACTTTGAATCATTTACATCTGAGCTAAAATAATCTTTCTGTACATACATTTACTGACAGAGGATTGACTCTTGAGATCTCAACTGAACAAACATATCACTAACAATAAGACATGAGTGAATATTAAATGCATTTGACCCATCCTTCAACAATGACTCAGGGAGACTTGTCAGCGCTAGCCTTTCATCCACCACACCACCAACCTAGCAACAATTATCCTCAATTATGTGATTAAGCTGAAGCTCTAAATAATTTCTACTTCTATTTCACCTCGTGCAGCCATTTTTATGGCTTCGGGAGCAATATTCCGTCATAACATCTAAGGCATGTTTTTGTGCATGTTCGGACTGCTCCCCTCCATGATGCACACCTATAGCTCAGAGGAGGAGGGCCCACGCAAATTACACTGCTGAGGAAGAAGAAGAAGAGCTGTGAAAGTGTGTCTCATAATGTTAAAGACATATTATGCTTTATTTCAAGTACTTAGTAATAAATTACAACGTACATGGATCATTATTTTACATTTTGTTAATTGTAAACTACAAAATGAACAGGAACCATTTACTAATCGAGAAGTTTGTTTCAATTCACCCTTGCAAGAAATGTATTTTTAATTTATGTTTACGAGTTTTTATTGATGAAAAATGGCTACACAACATTTTGAACTTTATACAAGTACTGGAGTCAGATTTTGAGTAATAGTAAGTGATTATAGGGAAGCGGGAGGATGTAGGGGTTAGGTGAAACAGACATTTTCTGAGCACTCAAGCCTTAAATACAGATAATACAAGATTATTGAAACATGCATGAATCTAAATACAACAACACAGTTATAACATGCATGGTTAAAAGTTCATAATTTTGCACAGTATGCCCTCTTTAAAGGTACAACTTTTGCAACTGTAACTTTTCTGATTGAGGGTCTGCCATATGCATTTCTCCGTGACGTTATTACTTTCATAACCTTTCTATCTTCTTGGAGACCAAACCAGATCAAGTTACAGGTCAGATCTGTGAAGAGGCAATCCGTTCACAATCAGAATGTCTGTTTTTGTAGGTATTTTAGAGCTATAAAACCACCTGTAATTGAATAAATGTAAGGTAGAGCTGTTCAATGTAATATTGTGGAACATTCCAGGCAGAGCAATGGCATATCCATAGAAACAAGCAGGTGATGGACTCCCAACCAAAACTAGAACTAGAGAGGTTTCAATAGTAGTGCTGTAAATGCGTGTGTTCCTTCCTCAATGGTCCCTTAGATCATCATCACTGCGACTCCTGTCTTGTCTCGACCTGAAGCCTGGCAGGTTGTGATTGTGCAGAGCAGACCGGTGCATTCCAGGCATACCGTGAGGTCAGGGGACTGGAAGAGCCAATAGGTGGCCAGCTGACAGTCCCAGGACCCCCCACCCCCATCCCACCGTCACCCCTTCTCCTCATCCACCTAGCCGTGCTCCAAGATGGGACAAAAAAAGCCCTCTGTGAAGAAATATCTGCCAGACCCTGAGTGCTAATTGCCACCGGAGGGGGGCGAGGAGGTAAATAGACTGTACAAATTGGCCTCAGGTAGGGTAGGTTAGCAGATTAGGGGGTACAGCTGTTTCCAAGAAGCAATACTGATCGCTAAGCAGAAGTGAGTAGAGGAGCCAAAAGATTTACTAAACTAAGAGTAGCATTACTTCAAAGTAATAATGTAGTACAAAGTAGTGGTCCAAAGTATTTGAGAAAAGTAACTTCAAGAGTAACTGTCGGGACGTAATATCTGATTTATAATTTGAAGTTAATGTAATCTGAATGACAAAGTATTAAATAATGCAAAAAATCTGGTTTTCAAAGGACAGACATAAAAATTATACAATCATACAAATCGTATTTTAAGGACAACACAAAAGTTCAGATCATTTCATCAACATAAAGCTTTTTGTCACATGTAGACTCACAGTGGGAAGAGTATTGTTACACTGAAAAATATATTACTCAAGTAAGAGTAAAAGTATGATACCAGAAAAGTAGTTATTTTAGTAATACATTTTTGAAAAAGTTAAAGTTACTCAAGTAAATGTAAAGTAATGTGAGTACTACCAACCTCTGTTGCTAAAGCCTTCATAGGTCTCAGTATGAAAGTTCAAATTTAGTCTAATTGGATAACAGTCTTAAGCATCTGAGCACGAGCTTTATTGAGTTGCTTTTATTGCTGGGAATGGAAAACTCCACTTTTCATCCTCTGTCTCTCTGAGTCATATATGTACAAAGTGTGGCCACTTTAAACATGTCACGTACAGGCTTAGTACTGGCATTTCTCAAATATTCACACTCCCAAGAGTCCAATAATAAAGAGGTTTTTATGGTACAGGGAGACAAATGTATGACCACAATAGAGCGAACTGCAGAGACTGTAAAAGGGTTCCAGAGCAAACATGGAGAGCACATAGGTGCATTCTTCTACTGTATCATCAGGACACAGGGAGATTCTCACAGATACTGAAGGGCTACTGCTGCCAGCCTGTGCAAACTGTCTACACAAGATTATAACGCAATATAAAGCTATAAAATGTAAAGGTCCTGTACCTGATTTTAATGTCTTATTAACATTGGAAGCAGAACTAGTTCATTGTTAACAGCTTGCAGTGGTCAAAAGGTACCCCTGACCTGGCACCTTTTTTTTTAACATTCCCAAGTGGTCTTATATCTGTGTAGTCTGTGTAATGTATGGTAGATGCCATGGGCATATACTAGTCTATGTGCTCTCAAAGTTGTACTTTCTGATACTCAGTACACATAGTTTATAAGAACTTTCCACAACTTTAAGATACCAAAGGGGAAGTAAAGTTAACAACAATTGGCATGCTAATGTGAACTTCCTGATTATAGGACAACAACACATTTTATAATCAGATGAAGGCAGCACATCACAGACACACAGACATATTTTGACCTCAACAGCTGCTTATACAATATATCTGTACTGAGGCAAGTAGACTTTGCTCAATTTCATCAACCAAGATTGGATTGGGCCTTTAAGAAATACAAGAAACTATGACAAAAAGATTAGTTTACATCCAAATCCACTAATATTCATGCACTGTCTAACCATAAAAGAACATTGTCTCTTTAAACATAAATCCTGGTTTAAGTTTAGATATTTGCATCAAAAAAATTTTGTCTCACTGTGCTACAGTGAGCTACTATCTTATCTATTGGTAACTTGGCATTGGCATGCTGTGTTCATTTTGACCTTTAACAAACTTCTCTATCAAATTTGTGACTGGTGTGAGCAATGTAGCTGAAGTGTCTTGCCCAGGGACACATGAATAGCATACACTTTTGATATGTAACTTTTGGATTTGAACTATCCTTTAATGTTAGAGATCAGACATTGACTGATCTCAAGTATGTAAGTTGTATCTTTACTTCACTGTATTACGACTTCATAAACACAACCTTTTATTTTCATAATTCACACCTCCAGTACTCCATGAAGCTTCAAATCCTCCAAAGTAAAGCCTCCATAGCATCTGGCTGACTCCTTTGCCTTTTTAATTGACTGTGGCATGTCGCTACAAGCAAATCAATGCACCGTCTCCCCTCTCAGCTCTCATCAGCCTGACTTATACATCTCATAATCTCTCCAATCCCACATAAACCCATTTAAATCATCAAAAAGTCTGAAGCATTTTGTCCCAGTGGGCTTCTGTACCATTACCATGTCCAGTCCAGCCCCCTTCTTGAGTTGCATTTGGGACAGGAGACACTAGCCCTCACGGGACAAGATAATATGGGCCATTGATCTTGTGTCATCTGTACACCGCTATCTATTGCGGTGGCTGGGGAGACTGCTGAGACTTACTTGGGCTAGTTTACAGTTTTTTTTCTCCCTGGTTTATTCTTCAAAGCGAGAAGGGGACAGAGATAAGAGCACATTTTGAACACACTGTGTGATCATGCAGGCGGAAGGATTGGGGGGCTCTGTAATTGACGGAGGGAAATCCTACACTAAACAATGATACACTTTGAGATCTCTCATTAAGGAGGCTAGAAAGATGGAATGAATGAATTGCACAAATTATGGAGCGCAGATGACAATTACCTAAATATATCAAACTATAGAAGACTTAGTGTTTTACTTATTACAGAGACAACAACTACATCCTGTCCAAATGTTGTAGAACTTTGTAGAGGGCAGCTGAGATAATAAAGAAAGTAATATTAAGTTTTGTATAATTCAAGTTGCTTTTCGTAGTAAGATAGGTGTATTGTACTTATTGATTAACTGTATAGTGCAGTCTACACAAATATGCATGAGTGGATAGCAGTGGCCTGTAAGAGTACTTTTTTTTTGAATATACGACATTTATTTTCACTTGCTAGTTAATATTACTAGTTAAAACAAAAAGGCAAGCTTGGCAATGATGAACTAATTACAGGAATAACAGGAAGCTGCTTAAACCCACTGCACAACTGTTCATTCAAAAGACCACACTGCTTTTTACAGTTTTTGTGAAAGCACCTACGTCAACAGTTCCCACTAGGTCTACTGTTATGATCAGGTATGCCTCAACAAAGTATTTCTTGCAGCAGAAAGAATCAGTGCAGGCTGCCGTACGTGTGCAAAGTCTAAAAATGGACTCTGCTCTCTCCCGTTAACAGGTGTCGAAACAGAGACAGAGCTTTAGAGAAGTGAGGGATGGAGAAAGAACCGCTGGAACCGCTTAACAACTGCGTAAATCAGTTTATATTCATGCAACAGGTGCCTCGGAGCCAAGCAGGAGGCGAATTTACGGTGTTAGCGGTTTAGCAGTTACTGGACCGAGATTTGCGACATGGCTGTTCTTTTACGCACTAACAGGTGGAGGGTAAAAAGGTTTAAAATGCTACTCACAGGTATTTTCGTGTGCCCAGCGTTTGTTCATGCAGAGCCACCGAAAAACCAAAAAAGCTGCCTTTAGTGAAGCCCTTTTTGATGACGGGGAAGCGTTCATCTATATTAAATCCACAGCACAGGAGCGTCCCGTGATAGAGCGCTACTACAGTCAATAGTTTGAGGGACATTTTAAAGATTCCTAGTCCCTCGAGAGCAGAGGCCGTCCTTCTGTCCCTTCCCTCCCGCTGCAGCTCCGCGGAAGTCCCAAGTCCAACAGGTAGCCTAGCAGCCGCGGCACCTTTACGCACAGCTCTCCATAGAAGAAACGCACGCACCGAGCTCTCCGCGCTCACTGCCTAGGTGTCAGTGCGCCTCCCCGCCTCACTCCAGCCCCGCCCCTTTCTTCCTGTGGACTCACACATCCTCTCAACAAGTGCACCTCGACCTAGTGACTGAGGTTTCACAAGACAAAATTAAGTATATATATATACACTGACAAACGGCAGTGCGCGTGACCCGTGTTTTCCGCTTCCTGAATAATCAAGGAGCTGTTGCTTTGTTTACACTGCTATTACCAAAAATATGAGGTTACACAGCATAATAGCCGGCTCAACAGCTGAGAGTTTACGTGCAAAACTATAGCCTATTGACTATTTATGATACATTTATAAGTCCAGTTGAAAATTAAATACAAGTATAGTAGCCTAGGTAATAATCTCTCTCTCTCTCTCTATTCTCAACTGGGCCACCCAACATCATAAAAACATATAATATATCCAGTCACCAGAGTCACATTGTCCAGATTAAATCGACCCCACTTAAAAGAATGCATATGATTTCTCCACATCACTAAAGCCACCAGAGCTGTCACATGCTCTGGATTTTTCCTCTAACAATCCTCGAACTTAATCCTCAAAATTAAAAGTTTTCTTAGTAAGAGTTCTGCCTCTGTATACTTTACTAAACATGGTGCAAGGGCAGTGTTTTGTGTGAAAGGAAAACAAACTCAACCACAGCAGCTAATACAAGTCCCCCCTCCCTCACTACAGATCGTCCAGCCTCTGCCTTCCAATGCCCACTTCATTAAACCCCTAATCCCTTTAGTAGGTTTTTTAAAGTATCCTTTCTCCACCCGCCCTTTCCCCTTGTTTTGTTCCTCACTGAAAACCCCCTCAAGTGCATATAGGGACCAACTGCTGCTCCATCCTCTCTCTTTTAGCCTGTATCTGCATGGTATTTTTCATTGTGTTGGATCTATTGGCTGACTCTTGTGCCCAGGTTCCTGCACAGTTGACCTGGTTTAATTGACAAGCCGACTCCTGCCTCTCATCTCCACTTTCTCCAGGAGGTTCTCTCACCCAGAGCTAATCGTGACCATAACCTTTGGTCAAATAATGCGTTACAATTGAACTAGCACATTCCACAGGCTAAAACACAGCAGTTGTTCAAAGATTATGGCTCATTCACACATGTTTAAGATAATAAACATGAAGAAAGAGAATATAGAATGGATATTGTACATATAGACCATACCTACTTGTTCATAGAATTTTTCTAGATCAGGGTACATGGTCACAGTAATTAAAGACATGTTATAATACTGTTACCTCCTCAAAAACATACCTGAAGTTGTGTTTTGTTTTACTCACACATGAATAATCCTGGATTATTAGTCAGTCTACGTCTCCAAAGATCAAAATGCACCATTCCACCTTGTGATATTATGAAGCTGTAGTTTTCAGCTTTTACCTTTTGTTTAGTAGAGATTGTCAATTCCAGGGCTGAAATTATTCAAATGATTCTAGTGAAGGTGTATGGAGAACACAGTGGAGCACTTCTTGTATTACCACATGACATCACAAGGTGGAACAGAGTTTTTCATTTGACTGAACAGAGCCTAAATGTGCAGGGTTGGTGTGTTTAACATGTGTGAATAAAACAACTCCAGGTATGTTTTTAACAAGGACATTATACATTATAGCATAGATCCAAAAATAGCGTAATATGGGCCCCTTTAATGCCAAAATCTATAGTTATAGAGAAGACTTAGAAGCTACAGAAGAACTGTTTGTCATTATTTACTTGTTCTGTATAGCCAAAGTTAATAACCCTATAATAAACCCTATACTGTAATATATGGTGCAGAATATGCCAAAAACTGTTATCTTACTAACAGACAAAAATCAGCACCATCTTTTACAGTGGAAGCAATTACTCTTCAAGTACTGGAGGAGGGGGTGGTGGTTATTTGTGGTTAGGGTCTTTCCAGAGCCACACCCCAACACTGCCTGTAGCCCCGTAAAATCTCAGTTTCTTATCTCCATATATAGAATGTATACGTATGTATATATGTATGTATATTTGTGCGGCTTCCTTTTACAGAGAAATCTCAAGTGTGAGGTGAATGAGATGCATTAAGACAGAGCTAATCCTGTTGAACTTTTAAGGTCAGTGGTTCTGGAGGTGAGTGTACAACGACAACAGAGGCGCCCCTCCATTGTTGCCTTATCAACACGACTGCAGTGCTGCACTGATGCTCAGCAGAGATCCTAAATAAAGACCAGGCTTAACTCGGCTTAAGATGGATGTCCTTAGCAAAAACATTACACACAGTATCTTCACAGGCCACAGCGGCGCACAAGCTAAAGTCCCTCTGGTCTGTGCAGGATTCCCATGATGTGTGCAGGAGACAGAGGACTACCTGATCCTGAGCCTCTGGGGGTGAGACCCACCCTGACATGTCAAAGACGGACACTCTGAGAAAAGGGATAACTGATAGGTGCCTCTTCTGTCACAAACACATTTAAAACTCATACTCCCACTCACACTTATTTAGTAGAACATAACAGACAAAAGTTGTGAATACATGCTAATGATATTGCAGTAGGGCTAGTTATACAAATAAAAATTGTATCCATGTTATTGCAAAAACAATGTGCAGAATAGTACTGGATCTAAAGGAGCTTACATTGTCCCCTTAGTCCCACCATAGACATGATGAATGGTGTTTTGATGAGGCTCGCTCTGATATAGTCGTACTATTGTGCCTTGGGAAACTCATACTTTAACAGTTTTGACTGCACTCTGTTGAGTGCTGTGATATGGGGTGTCTCTGATCAGCTGATTTAAACATTTTTGCCACTGTCTTGCTACTTGAAGTTAAACTGCAGGTGCATAGCATTAACTGCAGGTGGCGACAGCGCCACCTGCAGTCTGACTTCTTTAGAACTGTATCCCAGGTGTGAGAGAGAGGCTATGCCCCCTCGTCCTGACTTACAGTCTGGTGGGCGTGTTTACAGGTATAATAAAAACAGTGGCCTGTTCTTAAGACACTATAGTACAATAATGAATGAATGCAGATTAATCTTTACATTTTGTGTCTTTACCCTGGTCTCGATACAAACTATACTACACTATAGACTGTAGACCACCTCTGGCCATTACATCATTGTAACAGGCCTCAGCTCCTGAAAAGACTGAGCAGTATTTAATCAATTAGGTCGTCAGATGTTTAGCTATAGATGCATCTAGATATTGCGACTATTGCGAGTATATGCGTATTTAGGAGCAGTGAGTTCACGTGTGGCCCCTCCCATCAGTACAGTAGAAAGCAGATCTGCAGCCTCAGAAGCCTATTCCCTGTACTGGAGTGTAAGCCAACACCAGTGCATGGAAACAGGACAAAGGCCCAGCTGCACTTCTCACTGCCCCCGGAGACTGCAGCCCCAAACCCCAGCCCACACAACATACACCAGGAACCTAATTAGTTATTTATCTCACCATTTCCTCTTCCTCCACTAACCACTACTGTACTCCCACCACTGCACTCCTCAATTCATTATGGTTCTTCATATCAATTTCACAAAACTCTTTAAGCCCAAATAGCATCATACATTATTAAAGCATTCGGACAATGTTTAGAGCCCGTGGGAGGCATAGATTCCAGATGTGAGGAGTCAAAATGACCTTGGAGAACTATGTGAATCTGAATATATTTATAACTTTATTTCAGTTGGGAAATCCCTCTCTCACAAACCCCAAGACCCCACCAATGACACCAGTTATCAACTGTTTCCATTCACTGACTTTTTTCTTCTAATCATGTTTTAATGGTGTTACCTCTTCACAGCTGTGTTTTGATTGATTCATGCATGTTTGACTCTTTTGTTTTTGTTTTGGATTGTCCCACTTTTGAGGTTTGAGGACACAGAAAAGGTTAAATTCAGTTTGAAAGTAAGTTTCTATCTCTTATCTCTGCTGACTGTTCTGTCAGAATAAAAAAAACTTTCAGTCACACACACACACACAGCTAAACAGAAGAGTTTTGAGCCTGGATTTAAACAAACACAGAGGCCTGTCTCTTATGTTCGGGAAGATTGTAGCTGTATAAAACTGACACGCTGACTCCCCATGTTTAGTGCTGACTCTGGGCACCAGCAGGAGGCTGGTCCCTGACCTCCTCAGAGTCTGAGATGGTTTATATGGCACTGACATGTCACAGATGTACTTTGGTGCTCAGCCATAGAGAGACTTGTACACAAACAAAGGTGCAACAGAGAGTCTATTCTTTGAGCCACAGGAAGCCAGTGCAGAAAATTGAGCACAGGACATGTGTGCTTGGACTTCCTGGTTGACAGGAAATCAAAGGACCTATTACATTTATAGACCATTTCATATCAATATTGCAGTTTACAAAGAACAAAATGTAAATAATTTATGTACACACATGAAATACATGTCAAAGTGTAAAACTAAATACCAAAAAACATACTATGTTGTCTTTTAAATTTTGATTCTAACAATTGTAAGATGTAAAGAACGCCCGCCTTGTCAGAGGAAACACTTGTTAAATCCATTCTGGTAAAAAACCTATGTCATGGAAGAGCTGTGACCACATAAGCTGGTGTTGTTGAGTTTCCCTGAATATGAATCTCTTCTGTTCCACAACACACATGAGGCCAAGGCTCTGAACACAGCTCTCTCACATGGGGACGTGGAGCATGACGGAGACACAGCAGCCGTTGCCATGACGCCGGGAGCTGCTATGTCGACCAGTGGAGCATCTGCAGAGAAAGAGGGCAGGCTGGGCCCAGATGACAGACAAGATATGTGTCCTCATTATCATAATAGTCATCGTTTTTAAGTGTTATCTTGCATAGTAGAATGATTATGAGGGGACCACCAAAGCACTGCAACACTACTGCTTTTTTCTAATTTCAAATAGAGGGCAGGAGCCTATACAATCCTTTCGAAAAAATCTCCAGATGACAGACAAATATCCTGAACCTTACTTATATCTGTTGTACGTATACCTGATTGGTGCCATAAACCTGCTATATTAATATTGTGGCTCAAAGTGCTATAGTAAAAAAAATAATTGGCAAAATAATTTTTATTCATGCTGACAGAGAAGACAAACTTTGCGCCAGTTTTTGTTTCACTGGATAGGTTTGGTAATTATAGAAATTTTAGCCATAAAACAGAACAATAAATCTGCAGCCTGGCAAACATACAGCAAATTCTACTACAGAACTGTGACCTGTCCTCCAGCTCAAATTTAAATTATAGTTATTCTACAAAGTTGTGGTGTCACGTGAATGCAACTTGTAGGATCAACCACACAATAAAATGCTTGCAGTTGTGTCCAAACTTAAAAAGTGGACTCCTAATTAGAAGTTTAATTAACTATAAATGTTATAAGATGTTGACTTATTTCTCAAAATATATGAATAGAGGCAATGTATATGAATGCACATTTTAGTTCCTGTTTACTTATTCTCTGCAGAAGTACTCATGCATGCATCATTGGTTAACACATATGGAGAAGAAGGGAGAGTCACATTTGAATATACTCTCTCGTTCTCTGAGCAAAAGATTAAACAGAAGTGAAACAGTTAAATTAGAGACATTTAATTTGCACTTGTGGCTTTAAGTTTTTCCATATCAAGAATATTTTCTATCTCTCTGCATCTAAAGATGGAGGTGTTATTGTTTAGCCCATATCTGACTATTTTGTGATGTCATTTGGATCATTTCAGCCCTTCAGTTGCCAATCTCTACTGAACTAAAACTAAAAGGTAGCTGTTACTTGAAAACTACTGCTTAATGACATCACAAGGTGGAACAGAGCATTTTGAGCTTTAGAGATGTAGACGGACTAAAAATAAAGGGTTGCTCAGACATGTGTGAATGAAACAAAACACAACTCCAGGAATGTTTTTGAGCAGGCAACAACATTATAACATGGCTAAAACAAGAATCCATTTTGCGTAATATAGGACCTTTAAATTTTGGTCTAATGAATGTTGTGATGTAATCTGGAACTCAGGAGACAAGTGGGGGGCACACTCTCCACCAGAAAAGTTCCATAGTGCACCTTTAATCTATCCTCACAGTACAAGCAAAAAGATGTGGTTACATGATTTTTCTGACCACATAAGTTTGAGCTGTCGTCTGTTTTGAAGCCTGCTCTGGTCTTGTTGTGTGCAGAGGAATGTATGGCCCGAGGAGGTAGAGGTGAAGGCGTGGCCCCTCACTCTCTCAGCACTGTCCCGTGGCACCTGTTTGTGTGCTCAGAGCTGTAGGGGCCCATACGCACAGGGGCCCAACAGCTGCTCCACACATACACACAAATACACTGCTAAGAACAGTGAAACATACAGGAATGCCGGAACAACTGGGAACATGAGGTATTGTTATCAGGGAACATGGAGATTTGGAGAGCAGACTAAATAAATAAGTAAATAAAACTAAATAAAAACTAAATTTTTTAATGAAAAAAATGAATACAAATGAAAATAAATAAATAAATTGCTCAATTTTACAACAACTGACTGAACAGTAATACAGCACAAAATCATATAAAGATTAAGTAGATTATTCACGTTAACTACCTGAAAGGTATAGATTTAAAAATGTGAAATTATTATTATTATTATTATTTTGTAAGACAAATTCTGCAGCTAAAAATGCTTGTATGTATGTATGTATGTATATAGTACATTTTCATACGCCACACATAAACTGGATCTTGACCCAGAAATAAACCTGGACTAGACCAGCACTAATCCAAGACAAACAGAATCAAGCCTTTAGGATTAAAACAGGGCCCAAACCAGGACCAAAAAAGGAAGTGAAAGGATGAATGCACGTTAAAATATCCGTGTTAAAGTAGACATGGTGCTGGAGTTCTAATGCAGGAAACGTTTATTTATCATCCGTACTGGCATGAACCCTCAAGACACTGTGATAGAATTGTCTATTTCAGTATAGTCCAGCTTTGTTTCTATCGTAGGGAGTATTACACCTCTGATTATGTAAAAGTCACAGAAACGGGAAACTGCCGTTATCCATTTTTTCCATTATTCATTTAAACACAAAATTGGAAACTGGAGAAAAAAAACAAAAAACAAAAAACAGAATCGTTATCCGTTTTTTTTGTTTGTTTTTTTTTCATTTTGGTTTTGAAGACAAATAATGACGAAAATAGTTGCTTTTTCATTGTCTTATTGTTGGTTTTATATTGAAAAATGAATGAACAAATGATGCACAGATTCTTATGCCATGTCAGTCACTGTTTCATTTTTATTTCTTCTCACGATCTTATGTCTATAGCCCAGATATATCTTGTATTACTTCTATATTTTATTTTTACTTGTACATATACATTGATATAATTATCCCTTATTTGACATTAGTCTCTCGCTCTTTTGCTACTTAGAGAATTTAGTATTACCATTTATAATTGTTGAGTCACATTTGTTATTATGATATATTGTGACATGTGAGCTACTGCGTCCAGATCATTTCCCTTGTGGAGCAGTAAAGTTTGTCTAAGTTTAAAAGCATTTTAATAAACTCCTGATAAAAGGAAAGTGAAATATCCTGGCTGTACTCCTCGCTTAAGACTTAGAGGGAGTATGCATGAGACACATTCCTCTGCCCGGCCGGAGCTTTGTTCACTGTAACCGTGTGCACAGGAGGACCACTCTGAAGCCTGCCCTGGCTCTGTGCCCAGGGAGATATAAGCCTGCACAGAAGCACTCTCCCACTACTGCTTGAACAATAGCTCAAATATAAAGTCTACTTGTTATACTATGTGAAATATGTCTCCAAAGAGTGCACCAGGCCTAGGTCTGTTTTTACACAGACCACGCTGCGATTGGCTTGAAACGGTCAGCCCTGTGCCCTCCTCTCCTCCACTCTTCCTCCCTCTCTCCTCCTCCTCCTTAGGGACTTATTAACTGTGATACTTAACAACCCTGTGAAGCCCGCACACTCACTTGATGGTCATGTTTACCTAAGGGGCAGCGGTCAGTGTGCTGGCTGGGTCTAAACACAAGAGTCTTTCACACAGAGGTTTTACGGGCATTCTGACAGTGCTTTGAAATGCATAGGATTCAACGACTATACGTTTAGAGCTCAATAAGAAATCTTTGTCTTCTATGTATATGGGAACTTGTAAACTTAAAAGTGCACTGTGTAACTTTTCTAGCAGTGGGTCCGTCACCTGCTTCTCTCCATGGAGATGTTTCCTGGAATGCTACACTTATTTATCTCTACCAAAACAACAAGTAGTGTCATAAGACCAGTTACAGAGTCGAGCCCTCAGAGTAAGAATGCAAATCAATAAAAACCCATGCTACTGAGTAAATGCAAGATGGATACATTTAATGCTATATAGGGACATTCCAGACAAAGCAACAACATCTCCAAGCAGACAAGCAAGAGACACCAGAAAAGTTACACAGTGCACCTTTAAGCAACAATTTTCTGTTTTAACTTCTAATCATATCACTAGCTATTTTATGTTAGAAAGATATTTTTGATCTTGGTTTCAGTTACATTTTGGTTGGTTGTGGTGGAGAAGATTGCATTGTGTGTGTTCATCAGATGGCCAAATATGTGAAGGGTTTATGAAAGGGCATCCATGGTAAAAAGTGATTAAGAACTAATGTAAACGATGTGGGGAATGTTTTTTCTATGTATACATTGCAGGGCCAGCTTTAAATAAACTTCCAGTGATGCATACATCCATATATGTCCAATAACTGTTCTTTTTCATACTTTAAAGAAGCTCTGGTTTTCTGGTGGAGGGTTTACCAACTGCTTGTCTCCATGGAGATGTTATTACTTTGCCAAGAATGTTCCAAAGTATGTCAATTAAGTAATCTATGTTGCATTACATTTTTACTGTGAACAACTGTCACCTCTCCACAGATCTTACTACTAACTTGGCCTGGTGTCATCACTTGCTTACCTCCATGGAGACAGATAACTGATAAATGATAAGCAATAACATCTCCATGAAGACAAGCAGGTGGCATACCCTTCAGAAAAGTTACATAGCCCTGCTTTAAATTCATACCATTTTAAACAGCATTATACATCCATTGATACAAGTCTCATTAGAACACACACATGATTACAGTTCTAGCTGCATCTCCATGATCTGATTGTTGCTGTCCTTGCTATTCTTTGTGACATAATAGGCTAATATAAAGCTGATGTTGGGAGAGGAGCCCGGGCCTATAATGCAATCTCCCAGACAGGCGCTGAATGATGACACAATCTGGAGATGACCGCAGTAAAACGCTGTGTGATTCCTCTCCCACATCTTCTGTCCTCCTCCCTCCTCCGTTCTAATTTATAACTGTCTTCGGACAGCTCTTTCCTGCCCGCTCGGAGTGGACCCTTGACCTATAGGCTAACCTCTCCACTCATCCTTCATGTAAACAGTCTCAGTAATGTCTTTTCCAATGGCTCTTTTGATCGGGAGTTTGCAGTGGGTCCCCGGGAACCACAAGGGGCTATTTTGTTTATGACGCAACATGTGTGTCCTGCAAATAAATACAAGGAGATGAAAAGAAGGAGCAGTATGAGACACAGGTGTGTTGGTTTAGAGCAGTCAAAACATGTGGGCATATTGTTTGTTTTGTTTGAGATAATTGGATTAAATCTGTTGTGGTGAGGATAATACGTTGGTAGAGAATCAGTGGGATTAATGTTATGACTGAATTATAATGACTGAATATAGTAGGTGAAGTTGTGTTTTAAGAGTTGGGAGCTTTGGCCAGGTAGAGTAGCCAACAAAAAAAATACTAGTCCAAGAAATGATTTAAATAAGAGTAAAAAACATATATACTCAAAAAAGGATCATAACATTTGATTTATAATTTGAAGTCAATGAAACTGGAAGGAAATACAAATTTTCAATTAATATCAAATCTTCAATCCAAAGCTTTGTCATCTGTACACTACTTACAGAGGGAAGAGTAACCACAACTCTTACTCAGGTACAAAATATATTACTAAAGTATGAGTAAACGTATGGTGTATAAAAACTATTTTCAGACAACTGTACTAGTATTATTGTATTAGTTACTTGAGATAAGTATACTTGAGTAAATGTAACTGAGTACTACACGTACTGAGTGCCATTGCGAGATAGGGACAATTTTAGCAACCTACGTATCTAAAAGAAACTGATAAAGACAGCAGATAACAGGATGTACTTGAATGCTACTGAAAAGACTTAAGACTTAGACTTAATCCAGAGACGGCCTATGTAGTGATTGTACTGAACTCTTTTACATTAATTAATTCAATGACTTTAACATGTTTTACGTCCAGTCAAATAGTTACAATATTATCATCAGTAGGGCTGGGAATCACTGGGTCCCTCACAATTCAATACGATTCATGGCTTCACAATACAATATTATCAAGATATGGTGATACATGCGATAATCAATATATTGTACATGATACTCTGTGATATATTGTTGTTTTTTAAGAACTAAATACATTTTGGCCACAATATTTCTGTATTCAACTACCAATAATTCTAACTTTATATGAAATACATCTATTTTAATCATCAAAACAGTGTATTGCATAAACAAGTTTCCTTTGACTAAATAAGCAACAAAATTGTAGTGTTGTCACAAAAAATGCTATAGGATTCCAAAATACTCTTAGTGATATATTGATACAGCAGCTCACAATAATGATAAAATATCACTATATTTAGCATTAAGATATTTCAATATTTTTGCACACCCTTAATTATCAGTATGAAGGTACGAAGGCACATGGTTTTCATTCCTGGACCAGACAGGGCCTTTCTGTGTGGAGTTTGCATGTTCTCCCTGTGTATGTAATTTCCTCTGAACAATTCCTCCAGCTAAAATTTGGTTAATAAAATAGAATATAAAGCTTAAGATCAAACAACGTAATGATCTAAAGACTTTAATTACTTTTTAGTGGACAATAGCAAGTGAATTACAGACTCTGTTTACAAGTGGTGGTGCTCGAGTGTGTGAATACGTCCTCTCAGCCTGCGCCTCTCCTCTCTGTTATGTGAATATAAAGGCCTGCTCTTTTGTTTCCCCACCACAAGAGGAGCTGCACTCTCCGGACCTGTGCGTTTTCCACTCAATTGAATAGAGCCCTCAGATCATTAAAAGTCCATTCATTAGTGAGGGACAGTGCAGGGGACTAGGGGTGCACTGAGAGGCCTGGAGAGGGGGCCTGACTCATTCACAAAGGGGGCTATGGTCCGTGGTGGGTGGCACTGGACTGAAGCACCTGAGATAGGAACTACATGAATAATGGAGTGTATAATGGACTGTAGTGCTGTTTAAAGAAGCAGTTCAGATTCATAGAATGTTATATAAACTTTCCTGCTGTTAGCCAATGGGGAACCATGATTTGAAAGCATGGGGTCATCAGTGACATCACACCGGGGGTGTTCTGCATGTATGTCTGTGGAAGAATGTGAAGGTGTTACCATGGGAATACAAGGCAAACATTAGCAAAGACAATAGTGGATCAGTTTTATGTATCACATTTTGAACACTCAAAGACTCTTTGTAGAGCATTATTCATTCACTCCACACTTGGTTAAGGTAAGCTATTATAGTTGCCACAGACGGACAGAAGCAAGGCTGTCCATCTGTGCCATCGGCCCCTCCGACCACCACCATTCACTTACGCACACACCACTTTCATACCAGTCAATGTGGGTGAAGTACCTTGCCTAAGGACACAATGGCAGTTTTTGCCACTGGCGCCCCACTGTGGCACCTGGAATACCCAGCGATCTTCCATCCAAGTACTAACCAGGCCCGGCCTTGTTTAGCTTCAGAGATCTGACAAGATCAGGCTTTGACAAGCCTGTAAGGCCGTGAAGACAACAAAAAGAAAACACCAAACTTCATTTGGACAATTTCAGCCCTGGAATTGCCAGTCTCCACTGAACAAAAGGTAGATAGCTATTAACTTGAAAACTACAGCTTCATGACATCCCAAGGTAGAACAAAGCATTTTGAGCATTTCAGATGAAGACAGACTAAAGGGTTACTCAAACATGTGTGAATGAAACAAAATGCTACTCAATGTAAAATATTGTCAGTAACAGCATTAAAACATGGCTTAAAACTCACAAGAATCCATGTTGTATAATATAGGACACTTACGTTTATCTAATGTATTCTAGAGTTTACTGTGCTACATTTTGCTGTGCCATCAGCTCTCCAAGGAAACCACATCCAGAACAAAAGCCCTGATGAGACACAGGGTAGAGAGGGAGGAGAAACTCACCACCCCAGGCCAAATATTTATGCAGTACTTAATAAAGTGCGCTGTACTTGGCCCTAACATGTATCTGAGTCACTTTGCATTGACTTTACCTCACATTCACAATAACACGCATAAGGCAGTGACAGTGGGTTGGATTGGTATAAGGCTTGTAAACTCCCACACAAGGCCCTGCTCAGACATGTTAGATCTACGCAGCTCAGTGTTTTGTGTGAACAAGCCCACCTAATGACCAGGTGTACTACAGTGAGACAAGACTGCAGCGGTTTTAAGTGCTTTTACCCAACAGAGGCTCAGAGAAGTGAAGTCAATTTGGATAATGTGTTTAAATGCTTTATGATAGTGGTTTGTGAAATACGACTGTGTCTGTAAGCTCAAAGAAGACAATATATACAGTGTACCAAATCATGAGGGAGTTGAGTTGAGACAGTGCAATAAGGAATGAATTGTAATCAAAACATACATATTGTAGTAAATTCAAATTCTAATTACTGAATTTGTGTGTATGCATTTCTCTGATTGGTTAATCTGCCTGTCAATCACGCCCTCTGAAATTGGGAAAACATGATATGACTCCAGATCCACTCAGCTTTGTAAAGTTTTGTTAAAGTCCTGTACTTGATTTTTTTCCTTTATTTTGGAGTTAATCCTACATGCTGCATGCTGTCTGCAGCTAATTAAAAAGTATTTAATTTAGGAAGTGTGTGTTAACATGCTAGTTGTTGATTTCCATCACAACAAAACTCCACACTGGTCACTAGAGAGTTGTGAAAAGTGCTTATAAACTTGTAGTGGTGAATAATTAGGATGCTCTGAATGCATAAGGTAAGTGAGTTTAATACTGAACAAATCTGTCTTTTTAGTTTTTTTTTTTTTTTCCAAATTTCTACTCAAGGAAATCAGTTTAGGCCACTCACAGACTTCAAAATGTTGGTCTTCAAAATCAAACAATTAAATTAAAAGATATATTAAAAGATATGTCTTTGTTGAAATATTTCAAGTTTCTGAAGTGGTAAGTTAGAGTTTATTGTATTTTTTAACGAAAGTGTAAGGAAATACCAGTTTGGCTGAAGAGAGAGCATTGTCTTCTCCACATGCAGTGATGATGGAAGGGCCCAATTTCATCTTGTCTGCCAAAGTTGCACTGTGGGCCAATACAAACACGTTCAGATCAGGGTGGGGCTTCCTGCTCGTGATGAATCCTGGGAGTGAAAGAGGACATCTCAGCACAATGCGTTTACTCTAATCTGTTTCCATGACAACAGATACACTTAAGTAAAACAACATCAGGCAAAATTTGTATGCGTGTTTGTCTGTCTTTTTGTAATCAGTGCAAATAGTTTATCTCAATCATAGTACAAGCTTGTTTCTTTGTGTTTTTTGAGAGCAGGAAGTAATCAAAGAAGATCTGGAGTTTCTTTTGATCAGGCTGAACAGCTGGGAGCATGAGCTGGCTACTGCCAGCACTGCACTAATGCAGAGGAGCTGCAATCTTGTATGGAGAGCAGGGTTGCCAGGTTCTGAGGATTGAGTGAGAGTGGTTCACAATAGGACAAGATACAGACTGCATTAAATAAACTATTCCTCAGACTGCATAGATTAAGAGAGTAGAAGTTAGCTTGAAGAGAAATTTACAGGAATATATTCAGATGTATTTGAGAAAGACTTGTATAACAGCACAAAGACTATTTCAGCTCAAACCAGGGGTGTAGTGGGTGTGGTATGCAGGGGTAGGCCATCCACCCACTGAACCCAGGACTGAACCAGGACTAAATTAGGAACATACCAGAACTGAACCAGGCCTGAGTGTTGGGACGGGCCCGGAGATGCGCCCCTGTAGATCGTCGGGTGACCACAGGAGAAAGGACCGGCAGAGAGCTCGCCGCTCCACGGGGATAAGCGCAGCTGCAGCCCGATCGTGCTTTACAGACACCCTGCTCCATGAGCTCAGCGTTTTTGTCAAGTCTAAGATTAGTCATGGTTTTGTCCTGGTTTAGTCCTGGTATAAACCTGGTTTAATCTGGGTTTCGTCCTGGTTCAGTTCTGGTTTAGACCTGATTTAGTCCTGTTTTAGTCCTGGTTCAGGTCTGTGCACGTGTTGTAGCCTATAATTTATGTTCTGTAGATGATTATGAAAGGCGATAATGTTTATAACATGATTCCGTATCATTTTGAGTAAAAACATCAAATATTACTGATTTTACTGGGCTGGCACCTTAAAAAAATCCCTTCTACACCACTGTCTCTAACTAAGTGCTTTCTCTGTGGTCAAATTATGTTAAAATAAATCTTACCTTGAGGAACAGAGTTTCAGACAGAGCAGTGCCTCCAGTTAGCAACACACCCCCAGGAAATGTTGATGACATCAGCTGCAAAGTATATGAATAAAACCAGGATCTCAAAGGGATGAAGCCGGTGCCATTAGCTTGTTTCCATAGACATAGATACATTTAATGCCAAACTGTGAAACCAGCCATCCAGACAAAGCAATGACATCTCCATGGAGACAGGCCGGTAGTAGACTTTCCCCAGTAAAGTTACATAATGCACCACATTTAACATCAAATGTGAGTAATTTCTGCACATGCTTTTTTGTTGTTGCCTTATTACCAAACAAATGAACAAAAGTTAGGATGTGTAGAAACATTGTCTTCATAACAGATAGCCATCTCTCTGTTTCCTGGTTTGGCATTTACATCACTACATTAGTCCAATTACCCACAATCCAGTGCTTAATATCTCCGTAATAAGCACATTATTATCATCAAGCGCCCATTATGCATGCGCACACTTGCACAACCATTTTGCATATTCTCTTACTAGTTAGACAACTTACATCATTTTCAAAATTGTAATATGTTTGATATATTAAAGGGTCCATATTACACTATTTTCTGATCTATGTTATAATGTTGTTTACTCATCACAAAAAAATACCCAGAGTAGAGTTGTTTTGTTTCCTTCACACATGTTTAACACATAAACCTTGCAAATTTAGGCTGAGTTCTTCTTTCAAACATAAACTCTTTGTTCCACCTTGTGATGTCATGTGGTAATGCAGAGAATGCTCCACTTTGTTTTAAAACTTCATACACCTTCACTAGAATCAGTTGGATAATTTCAGACCTGAAATTGTTAATCTATACTGAACAAAAAGTAAAAGATAGCTGTTTACTTGAAAACTACCACTTCGTGACATCACAAGGTAGAAGTAAGCATTTTGAGCTTTAGAGATGTAAACAGACTACTACTTACTCAAACATGTGAATGAAACAAAATACAACTCCAGGCATGTCTTTGATACACTTACAACATTATAATATGGCTTAAAGCTCACAAGAGTCAATTCTGTGTAATAGGAACTTAAAAAATGCTTGACTATGTTATTGTTGTGTGATGTCCAAGTTAGGGTACTAAATGTTGACAATTGCGAGATAGGGCAAATGCCTTAATGGACCTCTGCTCTTTTCATATTAACTAACCTGATGTAGCTATTTCCTTGACAAACACCAGACATTGTACTGTGTAACTCAGTGAGAACAGAACATTTGCAGCCTGGTTAAATACTTACAAGTGACTCTGAAGTCTTTTCCAGATGTCTAATGTAACAGAGTGTTAGGAGAGTGTCACAGCAGGCCTGCCACACTACACCATTTATAACTACAGAGCATGACATCAGTTAGAGCAGTGTCATTACCGGGGCCATTACACTCTCTCTCTTGCTCTCTCTGAGCTGCAGGGGACCATCGAGCTTCACTATGTCTTCCTCCTGTGTATTTACATGTGTGTATTAACATGTGTGTAGGTGCCAGTGAGCCCATGGCCTTTAGCATCTGTGAGCATGTGTGTCCCATTAGCTTGTAAACGCTTTGGCAGCTGTGGGTGGACCCTCGGCGAAGTACCTGGAGTCGAGAGCTGTTCACATCTGAGCAAAGCTGACCCAGTGGAGCAGCCTGGTACAACAAAAGGGTGACATTACTAAGAGTTCACAAGTCTGTAATTTCTGTAAAAAAAAACAAAAAACGTTATGTTACACACAGACAGACTAATAATAAAGGATTACTCAAATATGTGTGAATGAAACAAAACATAACACCAGTTATGCTTTTGATGAGATAACAAAATTGTGACATGGCTGAAAGCTCACAAGACTCAATTTTGTGAAATATAGGACCTTTAATGATGACACAGGTCCTAAATTAGAGAACTGACAAGCAAATACTTATATAGGTATCTTAGTATTTGTATAGGTATCTTGAGATTCTTTCATAATTTTGACAATTTTATACAAATCCATCAGAAATGTACTAAAACATGCCTGTAAATGTCTCAGTTCAGGTTCAAGTATTGCATAAAAGTGAACAAACTGAAAAACTACTACTACTACTTAAAATGAACTACAAAAGAACAGATGTATTGCTTTAGCACACAGACCATCTCTATCTCACTCTGTACTACTCTTTATCTGGACTTTACAAAGACCCATGGAACTGTGGAAAAGGGTCTGACCAAGGGAGAGGCAGGGGAGCTCTTTGTTGTTGCGGCCCTGTCCCATATGATTCAAGTCCAAACATCCTGCAGTGTAGGTGTGTATATATAGTGTTACAAACAGAATACTGCTATCCTCTGCTGCGGAAACTATTGCAACTATTGCAACTACAGTACGAACCCTTATATTGTACAATATTTCACAATAAAACCAAATCACGTAGCATATGATGTTAGAATCTACATGTAAAATCATCTATTGCATTTTGAGATGGCTACTATGTTTTTATGTGGACGTAAAGGCAAACTTTAGTCTTTTTTGGAGCAATACTGCCATCTCGTGGTGATTAGTGGGAACTCGTACTTGTATACACGTGCCTGGACTTGTTCCCTTAATTTAGGCATAATCATGATTATGCTAAAGGAGTTTAGAAGTTTCAAAGGTGTAAAGAAATAAGATGCTCACTTTTACGTCCTGTTTGTATCTGTATAAACGTCTGTACATCTGTATAAACGAAAGCACCTAAAAGTAACTTGTGACATACCTTCGCTTGCAGCACTTGTGACATTCTTGTGCATTCATTTAAATTTGCACTTTTTTGGACTTGGAACGTGACTCCCCGCCTCGTGGCGCCTCAATGTAGTGCAACAATGTGGCGTTTTAATTAAATCAAGAGAAAGCCATGACACATTTTACTATGTACTAAAAAGTTTAAACTTTAAAGGACATAACTGCGTAATTGTCTACAACCAAACTTGTCAACAACCAAGCAGCTAAATGGGATCACGTGAGAAGTCGACAGCCATGTAGTATGTGAGTATTTAAACAGTAAGGCCAGCATGGAGTATCCCTAAAGTAACTGTATGAGTACTGTATGTAAGATTTTTATTTTAAACGCCATAAATTTGACCTAACGGTGTCCACACATGCAAATATAGATATAAATGTAGTTTATAGTGATAACAATACTAATGCTCATTTATTCTTAGTTACAAAAACATTGGGCATGATGGGCGCGTTGGTCATGTTATAATTTGGTGTTTTGATTCAGACAAAGCAGATTGAGTCTCACCTATTAATCAGCCAATTCATAATCAGTGCTAGTGCAGCCTCTGCTGTTCAGTGAGTGAATTCTGGAGGTTCTGAGCTTCTACATGAGGAACGAGGCAAATTGTATATGGCCTCTGCATGCACCCCAGATTAAAAAGGGAAAAAAAAGTTGTGATACAAAAGCATGTCCAAAGAGGGCAGTAGAGTTGTATGTTTGGACTTCATTTCTCATGTCACAGTTGAGTCTTCACGTTCCTTTGACTCAGGTCAGGTGAAGAGTGGGCCACTATTAAATTAAATATAAAACACATTTTTTATGATTTTGAAACGGGGTATTTCAACTTTTTCCAAGCAAAAGAGATACACGCGCGTTGTTATAGATTGAGTGCAGTAGGTGGCGCTGTTCACCATGTCTTTCATGTCAGTGAGTTCTTGATCATATCAAACAGGACTACATCTTCCATTTTGATAACCACTCGCTGTTTCATCCTTAACCGTGGTAATTGGAAAAATAAATACTCTTGTTTGCAAAACGTGTGTTTACATTAGCATTGCACTGACACACGCAACAGCCCCCGGGCGCACAGGATCTTCTATCTGCCCATCTCTTTCACCTAAAGTTCACTGTCCGCCAACACCTATTGAATCACAATGGAAGACAGTGGGAGGTCTTTGAATGGGCTCAATACGGTGTAGTCTGCGCCTGGTCTTAAGAAAACATTGCATAAAAAACGTAAGGAGACGGTCTGGCTCCAGGATTAAAGACTTATTATGTAAAACTTAGGCTGAAAACCAACTGGATTTTTATGTGTACAAGTACAAGTACAAGGACATTTTGTGTTTAGGCCTACATACAGTTAGAGTAGAGATGAGGTACGGTATACAAGTCTGCTGGACAGGTAAATGCAAATGTGGTGCGTAGAAACAAGTCAGTGATGGTAAAGTATGCGTGCATTGGCTCTTCGCTGAAGGCTGGCTTTTACCACGAACCTTGCCTGGAGCGCCAGAAGGAGGGGTGAAGCCAACAGCCAATGAGAAGGCAGCGTGCAGCCCAGCGCTCTATAACTGTGTCACAAGAACCGAGCAATGCCACAACCGAGTCACTGCAGCTTAGGAGAGTTACTTTGGAATATACACCAGCACAGCGCGTTAAGAGCTACCAGTGGAGTTGTGTTTTTGGAAGGGCTGCTTTCACCATGAGCGCCGCACAAACCTACGAGAAGAAGATCTCTAGCATTCTGACAGATCTACCTGGATCTATGGGTTGCCATCCAAGCTCCAAGGACTCCCCAACTCTGCCCGAGTCCTCCGTAACGGATATGGGCTACTACAACGGCCACCACGAGTACTACCAGGGTCAGGCGTACGGGCAGCCCATCAACTCATACCACCATCAGTTTAACTTGAACGGGATGGGGGCTGCCGGAGCCTACCCCACTAAATCAGAATATCCATACACGAACAGCTACAGACAGTATGGACATTACAACAGAGACCACCTCCAGGCTTCGCCTCCAATCTCAGGTAAGAATTCACCTTAAACCTAAGGTTCCAGCTTTGTGAACAAAATCTCTATCTTAGCCATGACTATGTAAGTGCATAAAATATGAGAATGCGAATTTAAGATGTTGTGCGTTCTTTACTGTGTACGCACACAGATATGTATCAGTTTTAATGTTTTTACTTTAACACCTCTGATCATTAGCACCAGGTCATAAAACAATAATGAGATGAGTTGAAATGATAATTTTCTCCGGGGTGAACTTTAGAGGCATGCTGCTAAATTTGAAAACCTTTGTTTTGATACGTTTTATTTTTACCACATTTTAACAATATGGGAAATATCACGTCTCTCTGAACACCACGATGTATTTACATACTGTCAGAGTTTGCGCATATATCAAACTATAATAAATGATGTGGTTATTATTTCATTGTAGTTAAAGAGGAGCCAGAGCCAGAAGTACGAATGGTGAACGGAAAACCAAAAAAGATTCGCAAGCCAAGGACGATCTACTCCAGCTACCAGCTCGCCGCTCTGCAGAGACGCTTCCAAAAGGCGCAGTACCTCGCGCTGCCCGAGAGAGCGGAGCTTGCAGCCCAGTTGGGCCTAACCCAGACACAGGTAACAGGACATTCTCTCTTTCACAAGTCCCCATTGTTTTATCCTTTAAATACAATTCATATAAAGACATATGTGTCCTAAGCCACGCGCGTAATTACGCGGACAGTTCAAATGCAATCATTATTATTATCAATTGGATTTGTGCACATTAAACTGTGTTATTAATAAAGAGCATAGTGTCATGGCAAAAGCACAATATAAAAAGGTGTGGATAGAGAAGGACAATTAATTATTCTATTATTTTGCCACTGAATGTATTTTGTGCATAGAACATGCAATGCAGTATCATTCAATAATGAAATAAGCTAAAATTAACTAACCTTTATTAATTAGTGTTCCAACAATTTTCGTCCCTGACCAAATGAAAGTTATATTTCAGCTATACTAATGTGCACCCTGTCTCATTGTTCTCAGGTGAAGATTTGGTTCCAGAACCGCCGGTCCAAGTTCAAGAAGCTGTACAAAAACGGCGAGGTTCCCCTGGAACACAGCCCCAATGCCAGCGATTCCATGGCGTGTAACTCTCCCCCTTCTCCCGCTGTGTGGGACAGCAGCAGCAGCAGCACGCCCCAAAGCACCGCGCTGAGCCGAGCCCCCGTAGCGCCCCAGCCCACGCACAGCAGCCCTTCGCCGCCTTACATGGAGGACTATAGCAGCCACTGGTACCAACAGGGATCCACGCACCTACAGCACCCAGGCACCGTGCACCACGCCGTGCCGCAGCAGAGTGTAGGGGCCGTATACTGAGGGACTCAACAGATATGTGCTTTTGCCGTAGAGACTCTAAGAGGAAGCGGGACAAGCCTCAAACATGAAACATCGCCTTTGATTTTGGATCATCTGGGCTCGTTGTTTCAGAACTGGGTTGAAAAGCACATACGTGATTTTGTTGCTCGTGGCAGCGTATTTAAAGGACAATGGCGTGGTTTATTAAATTATTTATCGCTTATGTTCTGTTGTATTCTTTTTTTAAGCAGTTTTACCAGTGTATGAAATTAATTCAAGTCCTACATAAGGGGTTGTGACGAGGCATCATAAAAACTCAGGTCTATTTATACTGTATGGATTTGTACAAAGATAACGTCGAAGGTTGTAAATATGTGTTTATATGAGAACCACTATGATCTTATTCGTTTGAGCACCGTGGTGCTTCCTTTTATATTCATGTAATTAGTCCACTTGTTGCCTTTCTGTCAACTGAATAAAGCTGTTAATTAGATGTTGTGTGTCTAGCGCTTTCTTTAACCTGATCAACCGTCTGGCGCAACGTAACTCCAATAAACATCATAACCAAATGTTCGATTTTATTAGTTACAACTGAATGTAGGTCAGATAATAGGCCTACTGCTGTACCTCAAAAGACCTTTTAGTTCAAACTGTAAACGTGCGCATAAAGACATTTTGCTTCCTATACGCATTTTTTCTTCAAATCTTATTCCGTATGCACCAAATAATTCAAAATGCATACATCTTTCATTTAAAAACACACACGCTGCTCTTTCATTTGATTTCGCATAGGCTATATATTTGTCTAAAAGTTTAAGTTATGGTCAAACAACTTAGGCCTACCTTTTGTGTGAAAATATTTTAATCACTTGCCATATACAGATTCACTTCCCAGTTTATTATTATTATTTTTTCTTTTAATTTATCCTAGTTAAGGGTGCATTTCAGGACTACCCGAGTAAAGGCATGTGTGCATGCGTGTGTGGGCGCTCTGAGCTGCGTGCAAAGCACTGCAGTAGGAGGCGACACACTCGCAGACATGTAGACATGTTGGAGTCACTCTCTTTTATTACTATTCTGTTGCCAGATAACAAGGGAGAGAGAGCGAGAGAGAGAGAAAGGGCGGAGAGGAGCGCACAGCCAAAATGGGGTGCGTGTACGCACACAGAAGGACATATGAATAAAAAGTTGCCAGAAGTCTAAACTATTGAAAACGACCCTTGTGATTTTTGGTTGGTTTTTGGATGTTGTTAACACTTTGTTGGGGTTGGCAAGATGATCCAACTGAAACGATCTAAATTCCAGAAGAGCAGGTTATTACCTTCACCCAGTCCAAGGGATGACGCAGGTTGTACACAGGTTTAAGGAGAATCTTTGGATGAAAGAAACTTTAAGGCGTGCGTATGTTGAGAGCTTATGTGTTAAGTCGGTCACGTCTCTTAAACAAAATATGCGCAAATTCTGAGAATTTGTAACAAATGTAGTGCGCCAAAACGCTTCACTGCGTAATTACACAACCATATGTACGCGTCTGGAGGTGTGAATTTATGAACATGGGCTACAACAGTGTGCCATTTTCAGATCTTCAAAGCTGTCCCGAAATGTATTTTTAAATAATTAAGTGTCACAATAAATCGCTCTTAAATGGATAATTACAAGTACATGTTTCTCAAGTTGCACCATGACCATCTATTAGTTTATGAGTGCAAATGATTTAATCATTCAACCACTGTGAATAGAAACGTTGTTGTGAAGAAATTTATTAAAATATAGATTTAAATTAAAATATGTACTAAAATATGTATTTATTTTTATTGCTCATATAAGAATTCTTTCACTAAATTGTGTGTATGTCAGATGACATTGCCCAAACTGTGTGGCTCTAGATATATTCATTGTGAATCAGTATTATATTTCTTGTTTTCTGAATAACCTGAAAAATCATTGTTTCTGTAGAAGGAGCCAACTTGAACAGTTTATTGAAGGCCTGAAATATGATATATATATATGGCATATGTTCATAGAAGTAGTATTGTATAGTATAATATATTATATTATAGTATATTATACTGTAAATACACACACGCACACTCATACAAATACATCATTTAATAATCAAATTCCCCTTTTAAGAATTGTACTTCCAAAATGCAGTGGTCCTAACACTTGTCCCTGATGCCCTCCTCTGGTGAATTCCCCTGAACTCCAGAACTCCAGTTGTCTGCAGTCTCCGTCAACAAGCTGGGGCAGTGCTCTTTCACTTGCTGATTTGACAGAAGCTCCATAATGACTATTGGCTTTTGATATAATGAAATCTCATCAAGAGTTCATATGACGCTCCCTCGGTGGCTTCCTCTGCGTGTGTGGCCCTGAGCTCTGTTGTCAGGGGAAACATTTGTGTCGACGACAAGTGCGTATGCTAGCTACAGGCCGCACTTGCTACTTTAGTGTGTGTGGGCTAGCCAAATGTGTCCATATATGTCATCTCTGGGCAGGAACAAGTGTAAGTAGCTGATGAGATTGTCTTGAACTGTTGAACCTGAATGTGATCCTGGCATGGCACACTATCACATAAATAGACGTGGTGTGTTCGGCCTTCTGGAAGTCCCTCCTGCCCTCCATGCTGCTGCAACAGTCCGCAATTTGGTGTCAACGCTGGTCCCATGGGTGCCAGGGGAGTTGGAGTTGAGGTGGAGGTCGGGATGAGGGGAAAATGCATAGATGGAAAGACTTCGAGCAGCTGTCCAGCTTTGAGAATCTGCATTATGATCACTCACTGCTCCAGTTTTGCTGCAAACAGATGAAGCGAGGGGAGGGAGAGAAGCATCTTTGACATGCTGAACTGAAGATGACCCCAGAGCAGGGCCTTTAGTTCAAAATGTTACAGAGTTGGCCTATACAGACAAAACTATCTCTGTGCCTTAATGAATGTAGGGATGATTTTATTTGAACAAATTCTAAACCAGTTTATTTAATCTTGCAATAGGGTTCGCTGTGAGTATAGTCGAAATTATGCATCCATTCTTCTACTGTGAAGCTGCTCACAATTACCCAAGATGTCAGATCACTCAAGTTAATAATAATAATCACCCTCGGGACCTGCTTTGCCAATTGCCCATTCAAATCAACCGGGGTTTAATACTACGCCATTTTGCTTCTTATCCTGTAATTAATGCGCGCCTGACACCTCATATCTGATAACCCCAACCAAGCAGGCCATTGATAACTCACTTTTACGCCTTTATCATTAACCTCCTCCCCTCCTTTAACATGTCCATTACACCGGGAGTCTTTTCACGGTGCCTTCAATCTGTGCGTGATAATTGGCCCTCCCGTTTGAATGGTCCTGGTGCTCTGTCTGTCCAACTGCACAAGCCATTATTCTAATCTGGAGATGTAAAATTGCCTATAATTTTCCCTGATGCCCCGTCACTTGGTTAAAGCAATGCTCGCTTCTTCCTTCTTTCCCAAAGCTCGCATGTTAACAAGGCGCATAAACATCAAGAATGAGGCGAGGGCAAAGCGAGTGCCTTTTTGTAAGCTGCATAAAGGAAGGAGAGGTGTAACATGTCTGGAGATACTCAAGAAATGTCGTGGAACCTGGGCGAAAATATAGCAATAATTTTTTGATGTAATTAACTCACCACGTGGATGAAGGTAAGGCTGCTTTTTGTGGTTGTAGTGAGAATTACCCTGTTGCTTGTTGGCCTTGTAGGTTAGCATTACCACATTGACATGGCGCGTACAAAAATAGGTCTTATATTTATTATTGCACGTCAAAATATAAATGAACTTAAAAAATTATCATGATGCTTAATTAAAAAAAAAAACGAGGAAAAAAAAACATCGTTTAGATTTCGAATTAAAAAAGCAAATAAATTGGGCGTGGCGCTTTGTTAACTTGTTTCAGAGCGTTTGGATAACGCTTTGACTAGGCTAATGCGCACCGAGGGCCTTTCGCCACTTAGGAGATTTACATGTAAAGCAGTGTCTTTACGTGTGACATCAGTGTTAAGTTACGCTTGCCAGACAGCTCGAGGCTTGTGATTAATGAAAAAGATAAAAGAAGCCATTAGTTGTTTCTTTTAAAACAGCTAGACCTCGTTAATCAGTGCTCTGCCTCGGCTTCATTAGCAGCATCTGCCTGGACCAAGGCACTAGCGTAAATAGCCAAATCACTGTGTTTGGACAGTGTGCGCAGCCAGTATGCGCCATAATGTGCGAATCACTGTAAACTGCAATAAATCAGGCCGAGTTCACCGTGCCGCCATTTATCATCCTATTTTGACAACGGTGGAGTCAAGTCCTTGTACGAAGCACAAAGAAAATAGATTGTAAAACGTTGTCTTGGAGCACTTTTCGACTCTATTCACGCTATGAACCTATTTGAAAGAATAAGATGCATGATGTTGAAAAAGGTTAGTGTGCGTAAAGGTTACGCGTTTTGGACATTTTTGCACCTCGTTGTCGTGTACCAACACTTACAGAAACTGAAGTCACCATAACGCAAGGTAAAATGGCGTCAAGTCCTCTTTCTCATCAACTGATTTTATTTGGTTTGTTTTTAACTTTTCGTGTGTGTGAGTAAACTGCGCAATGAGAGAGTTTGCCATATTTGGACCGGTGCTGTCTAAAGGCCTAGGCTATAAATTCTGATAATAGGCTAAATTTAATTTTATTGGCTACCTTAGTACGGACACATTTCTGTAACATTGTTAACAACTTCCAATAAGCCTGACGCTTGAGGGAAACATTAAAATCCGTTAGCTTACCAAAAAGCCTATAACCTGTTAGCCACGTGAGCAATAGCATATAAAAATGACAAAAGCAGTTTGCTTTCTTTTAGCAGTCTTTATGTCTGTAAACTGCACACACGCAAAACCACACTTGGCATTTCACAAGAATAAAATAACGGCGTTTGATGGCTGGCCACGTTTTAAAGATGGGCAAAAATCTAAACGCAGTGAAACACATTGTTCAAACACACAATAACTGAAGTTAGGTAGAGTTCCGATACTTCCGCGTCCAAGCAGCCAATCAAAACCATTCACATCATCTGGGGCCTGGGCACTGCGTCCTGGTGATGAGGGTGGTGGTTTGGGTACCAGTGACCAAAAGTGTTCATATAATTGTTCGGGTGCATTTGGGCGCCTTTGTTTGCCATGGAGACCTCCCAAAGCTGTGGCAAACCGGGCGAGCAGGGCGAAATGGAGTTGGCGGTGCTGTGGAGATGTTCGCCCTCTGATCCGCTGCCATGTTTCATAATCTTTTTGTACTTGGAGCGCTTATTCTGAAACCATATTTTCACCTAAAAAGACAGAGCACACATAATATTGTCAGTGCGGTCGGTGTGCGCACAATGGACATAATGCTGTGAAAGGGTTTTTACAGGCATATTTTCCCCTTGTAAAAATTCAATATGCTTTTCACCATTGGTTTTAAAGGGATATTTGAACAATAAAAAGGGAAACTCCTCCTAACTCCAATGTTGTGTGTTGGCTTAGTAAATCCCAGGCCTATTGGCTCATAATGGCAGGCCAAGGCTGAGTGGCACAGCTAATCCATTATAACTCTCATTGTTCGTATTTTATGGCACCATCATGGACGCATGATTTATAAAGCTAAAAGCGAATTTTAGATAATTTGTCATAAAAGAGCTATATTTAAACTGCAACAATAGTGTGAGTTTATACTAGGCTAAATAAAACAACGAGATTGCAGAATACAGGAATGGAATGTTGTTGTAATACCTCTATTTCAAAATGAGTGAAAGGCATATCAGATGACAGACGAGATTGGTTTGTTTGTCTGTTATTTTGAACCTGTCAACTCACGCGTCGTAATGAGGCCATTGATATTGCGAGTGGAGAGATCACAAGCAATATGGCGACAAGTGACGGGCTCGTTTTTGCCCTCTTTTGTGCGTAATGGTTTGTTGACAGCGGCGCGTGCACCTGCTTGTCTTCAGTTTACAAGGGAAATTAAACGTAGGCCCAGTGTTGTAATGGTGTCAAATTATTATTTAGACAACGCATAATTTAGGTGGTAAAATATGCGGGAAACGCGTGGGATAGTTAAAAGGATCACAGACAAACGGAATGTCTCCTATATCTAAAATCAATGACATGTTTAATTACATGCAAATAGGACAACTAATAAAGAGACATTTTGAAAAAGCAGCTTGCCATAAGATGTAGGCTAAAAGTAAATTTAATAAAGCGTTGTCAATTTTTAAAATTAGAGTAATTTGGTTGTAAATTTACGCGTGCGTAAAATTATATTGAACTTGAAATGACGGGTAGACTTTAAGCATCGTAAATAAGGCCTGCATTATGGGATTGGGTTACAAACGACAACTATTATGTTATTCGTTTGATCTTCTTCAGCACTATGATCCCCCTGAGCAGATAAGGCGTCTCCTCTTAAGGCTAATAACCAACAACATCCTTCGCCCAGTGACACCGCGGGATAAGGAATCATCTGACAGATTAGGAGCAATAGACTGTATGGGCACATTTACCCCGATAAAAAAAAAAAAAAAAAAAAAAAAGACAAGCTTATTTATGTGATGTTTCTAAACCCAAGCATTGTTTGTTTAGTTCATGTGCGCACCTGAGTCTGCGTAAGGCCCAATTTGGCAGCCAGGTCCGCGCGCTCCGGTAGGGCCAGGTACTGGGTCTGCTGGAAGCGCTGGTGCAGAGCCTGCAGCTGGAGGCTTGAATAAATGGTTCTAGGCTTCCGGATTTTCTTCCCTTTGCCGTTTAGACGAATATCTCTGGTCTCAGGCACCGTTGTGGGTTTGTCCCGATCTGAAACACACACACACACGCACGCACACAGTTTGCATAAAAGTGGTTCCAACAATCAAGGCCCAATAGCTCAAGGCTCAAACATAAATGCATTCTTTATCTAATAATTTTCTTCACACTTTTTTCACATGTCGAAAAAAACATTTGTATTTGTTAACTCATAAAATCTTGATGTTATGAGCTTCCCTAGACTTCCAAGCACATTACCATTGGGAATACACAGACATCATTAAAATAATATGCCTTTAAACAATCTTGGTCTTCTTCGTGTTTAGTGAGGGTAAAACGCGTTCCTGAGGTAAATGCATGGGATACATAAGCTATAATTGTACAAGCCACAGAAAATTATGGTCAATAAAATGAATGGCTTCATCTGCCTTTATTATGACACACAGGAGCAACCTCAACGTCAGGCACTGGATGGACGCTATGGACTTTTACGCATGGAATTTGTACAGATGACTCAGGTAAACTTTTAATATATTTTAAGTAAAGATGTACTGTTTTAGGACACATGACAGCATTTGTGTTACTTCCAGACAAGAATACACCCGCCCCAACCACATGCTGTACGTACCTGCGAGCTGAGCCCTTCCATGCCCCAGGCCGCTCCCGGGACTGTGGCCGTGCGCGTAGGGCATGTAAGCGGATGGAGGGTGAGTGTTGACGGTGCCGGGGTAGGGGTAGCCCAGAGAGCGTCCATAAGACGCTCCGGTGGGGAACGGGCTGTCGTGCTGGGAGTGCCCCGCGGCGTGTAGGCCGTGAACCGGGTAGATATGGGACAGTCCGGCTGATGGTTGCTGGTGTGCCGGGTGTCCGTGGCCAAACTCCAGAAAGGCCGACTTGGAGGGGTCTGCCGCGTTGAGACTGTCAGGCGTGAAACCCATAGACATCATTAGCGGAGATACGAGTCCATTAATAAGTGCCGCTCTGAGTATGCTCTCATGAGTTCTACAAAAACAAATCCATGTTTAGGTCCAAGACAACCGTAAAAAACCCGCGCAGACTTTGGCAGAGCGGCATCATTGCACACATTTTAGCACTTTCACCAAAACTCAAGTCAATCTGAATGTTTGGCTCGAGCGCACATCAGAGTGGAGCTGACATGGTTCACACACCTCCTCGTGCGAGCTCAAACTGGCTGCATCTGCGCGCGCTCTGATTGGTCTAATGCTGCAGCTGTCACTGGAGCTCCGCGCGCGCTCATTTGCATACGACGCTCTGCACGCACATAACATCTCTGTGCAACTGCAACAAACACATCGGAATTTATCATACTGAACAAAGACCTTTGCTTTTACTAATAATATTGTAAGAATATGTTACAGAGCTTAATACTGTGTTAACTGCATAATCAAAGCCTGAAGATCGTCACACATTAAGTACTATTTGTTACTATACACAGTTAATTGTGTGCATAATTTAAAATTTGACTTTTATTTTACCAAACAATTTCCATATAC
The DNA here is from genome assembly GCF_026225935.1 of Boleophthalmus pectinirostris. Lineage (NCBI taxonomy): Eukaryota > Metazoa > Chordata > Actinopteri > Gobiiformes > Gobiidae > Boleophthalmus > Boleophthalmus pectinirostris. Next base: position 11,842,446 of record NW_026571047.1, on the reverse strand, counting down.
TCCAAAAATACAGACAAAAATAACACATTTTGAAAATAAATGAACAGACAATGTGGCAATATTAAAATAATATTTTAAGGCTTACAGAGTGTGCATATAATCAATACTTAGTGATGTGCTTCATTACAGTGAACATAATATGTAATGTAATGTGCCATCTGCTATAATGACACTCTAAATGAACTACTGTTATTTATTACAGTTTTAGAACACTATTACATTATTATACAATGTTGACAGTCATTTTCTTTTTCTTTCTGCGCCCCTCAACAAACAGGAAGCTTCATAAATAACCAATCGGATGTTGTTTTATTTCCAGGCTCAGAGATGCACTTTCCAGACGTCACTCAAACTGAATCCTGCCGTTGGAAAAACCGAGAGAGAGACGACGGATTGAGAGTGTGGGATGCCGACTCAGCATTACTTACAAGAAACATGAAGTAAAGCGACCAAAACTGCCTTTATTTGTCTTCACCAACGCAAGGTAAACGTGCAGGTGAAAGCAAACAGCAGAAGTGCCAGTGCTCCCTATAAAGACATACTTGTTCCACAGTGGACCTGATTGAGCTAGCATGTGTCGCAGCTACAGACTTGACCTTTCTTCTAGCCCAAATTACACTTAAGCCTTCGTCAGAATCCTGGGCAGTTTGTGTGTGTTTTGCTGGGTTCTCTCCGTCTCCAAACCCCGTCATTTTGGTCATGTCCTACCCTGTCTGAAACTACAGGGAATCCAGCAACCAAGCCTGCTGCATGCTCTAGGGGGCTGGACTGTTTCCCAAGCCTCAACCAGCCAGAACCAAGCCACAAATGATTATCATAGTGAAGATATAGTCACAATAAAGATGAGTGCATAGGGCCCGCTCGCATATTGTGGCTGCTCAAACAGCTGTGAATTGTTTAACAGAGAGCTTTTTATCGCCGCAGTTCTGTGGCGGTGCTATTAGGAAGTTACAGCCACATTAATAATGATTTAAGCTTGTGACTTAGCGTTTTCATTTTTACACAGGAGGAGTGAAGATTGGAGGGAGCTGGCAACACAAGCCTGCAGATTTTGAGTTCAGGTTAGGATAACAAAACAAGCATGTATTCTGATTTTAAATTTGCTGACTGTAATCAAGCTAATCAAAATCTGATTCATTTTTGTCCCTTTTGGAACCCAAACACATGCACTATTGTTTATTTAATAGGGCTGCAACAAATAATCCGAATAATTGTGATTAATTGTGACTAACCACTATCAAAATAATTGTAATGGTATTTTGATAATTAATAACTGGACTAGACTCTAAAACATACGCCAAAAACCTTTATAACTACCAGAGGAGCATTATTAAATCATAATGTCAAAAAGAAGAAGCTATTAATATTTTATCATCAATAATACACTGTTCCCGTAATTATTATCTATCTAAATGCCTTCAGCCATCAAATTTCAACATTTTGGTGAAAACATTTTGTTAAAAATGTATTTACACAAAAGAAGAGATTGGCTAGTCAACCAATCATAAACATAATAATTAAAATAATTCTAAAAATTTGCAGCTGTATTATTAGTAGTGTTAGATTACAGATCCAGTGTACTGCAATGTTCTGTCCCTGAACGCATTACAATAGGCATCACACAAAAGCTCAAAATATTTTCAAAAATGTGTGATTTTTATATGTAATTATTAATTTATTTTTCCTGCAAGGAAAAATGTCTAAGAAACAAATTGGCATGTTTTGATTTCAGCGTTGTGAAAACCAACCTATCCAGTGACAACAATGAATCTGACATAATCATTTATCACCGGTACACCTCCAATGGGATGTGTGTTGATTTGTTTCTCTACATGTGCCAACCACAACAACAACTCTTTGTGAAGCTTTGGATGAACAAACATATGTTTTTTATACGATGAATGCCACTATGAATGCTGTTTGCGTCCAGAAGAGGAAAGCTAAGACGACTCTGGGGCTTTCTCCTCTTGTGCCATACTTCAGGCTCTCAATGGTGTGAATGTGTGTTAGCATGGACCGGAGCCAAAGTACGCTACGAGACACGATAATCCGCGTATGTGCCCTTTAATTACTCTGCAAACATCAAAGCTTCTATCCTCTGGTCCCGGGGCAGGGATGAGTCCGGTTTTGCACACGGCACGCACATTTGGGACGGTGTGAGCAACCGCCATGCCTGCAGACTCAGTGGCGCCATCTCTCCCGCTCTCAGCCTTATACATCTGCCGAGGTGTGTTCTCTAGGTGTGTTTCTTTAGTCTCTCTTCTCGCTCTCTCTCCCTCACACACATACACACACACACACACACACACACACTGACACGCACGCAAGCGAACTAATCAAGCCTGTCCATCATGCCTTCTTCGATGTAGAGTGACAGCATTCTTTGTGTACAAACCAAAGGCACATTCCCAGGCAACTGCAAAGGCTGTGATCTACAACACTGGCACGTCATGTTTTACAAGGAAAGCTCTGTTGTAGAGGTCTGACGCTCACACTGCTCATGATAGTGCACCAATGCCAGGATTTATTATCATAGGATCGAATGGCCATATTATAGACAGGCAAAAAGACCCCCACAACCTCACCTGTCTGTTCAGAGTATGAGGGCAGGTTTGACACAGTTATACCAGAAAGAGATCACTCATTTTGACTGGTAGTATTACAAAATATGAGACATGACAGACACACATGAACATGCTCAAATGAAAAACAGACTCCGGGCCGCCCAAAAGTCAGGAAAATGACAACAAATTATATAAGAGAAAAAAAAAAATCCAAGAAGCATACTGGTCATACTGGTCATCTTACAATGGCAAAGCACAGCTACCACACTTCATCTTAAAAAAACAGCTTCGCCCATGTCTGTCTACTTCTTTTGCTATAAGACTTTTTATTTGTTTTATTTATTCTCTTTTATTTGACCAGGTTAGATTTAAATGAACCAAAAAATACCTTTACTTTACACTGAAGTTAATACCCTTGGAATGTAACTCAAGATGACATGACAACATTTCCACACCTACATAGGGATGAAATCACTTGACCAAAAATAAAAACTCTTTATTGTAGGATTATTTTTTTCAGTTGCCTCCTTACTTAAACTTTTGTCAGCCCTGTATCCATTCATAGCTACGCCTCATTTCACTGTCACGCGTAACATTGTAGTTGTTATTTCAGGCCTTTGTGCAGACCAAGCCTAATGCAAACAATAGTCCTGATGTTTTTAACTGCCCGTGTTGTGTCTTATAGGAAGCACAGAGGAGAAAGAGGGACCTAATCTCCGCTGCAGGCTCCATCACGAGGGCACGTTCTGATGTGCGCGGGCTGGCGATCATTCTTCAAGTGCAGCCACGTCTCTTCTGATGCCTCCTGGCCCCAGCACAAATCAGCACTGTGATGTATTTAGTGTCAGGCGCACGGGGAAACGTTGGCTCAGCGGATCATAAAAACACATTATTAGGCTATACCACACCATCATTTATAACAGATGTGGAAGAGCTACAAGATGTGACATAATTTGAATGTCTCAATATGCTGTTGTGTTTGTGATGGATGTCAGTTTATTGAAAATGAGAACACATTTACATTTGGAATGGTATTTGCCCAAGATTTGTATCAACACGAAAACATAACTGATCAATAATAAAGTTTGTATTCCACCAAAAGCTCAACGTTACTGAATCCACTCATCATATGTTCATATACTGATTTTCCATTGTTCGCATTGATTTGCTTGACCAGTGGTGAAATAAAGGTAAAGGTTCAAACTGCCAAACTGGACAAAAAACTAGCTCATTTTCAGTGGTGCAATAAATATAAATGACAAATCTAATACTATAATTGGATTGGTATTGCAGTGGCTATAGTGGTATTTAAAGACAATTATTTTGCGTTTATGTGTGCATGTGTGTTAATTATAGACACCCTTTGTCTAATATCAATTTGTTATTGTATCTTGTTTATTTTAATCATTTAAAAATATAATTTATTGCGCACAATATATATAGGCCTAACGTTATAAGCTCTTCATTGTGCTCTTATGTTGAAGATAAAACTCATTATAGGCAATTTGTTTTTCATTTTATAATATACATTTATGGTAAGGAATTTTCCACATTTACTCCACAAAGCCGTATCTTCAATAATATTGTATACTCCGTAGCCAAGTTGCAGTCTAGCCAGTTGTATCGCCCAAAGTAATAAAATCGGCAATTACATTTTTACAACATAATACCGGCCTCTAACAGTGACAAGTGTTATTTATCACGACCCTTTTGAAACACGTCGTTAAACGACAAATAATGGCGGTCTAACACACAGTTACATTTTTCTAGCCTCTGGTTACATGTAAAATGTAAATTATTCTTCTCCAAGTGTTACCGTTTTTCCCGCAACTTAAAGCGAGTTGAAGCGCCACAGCGCAGAAAACACGTGACGGAGCGTGAAGGTCTGTACTTCAATCCACATTACAACGTGCCGCTGAAGGTGAGTGGGCCTGCGAGAAAAGTATTTTTGCGTGGGAAATACGTGTGTGTCTGATCTTTTGGCTCGAGCTCTAGCTTCATCATTGGCATAATTGTTGCCAGACAGTGGATGACAGAAGCATCGCAGCATGGTCACACGTTGCTTCTTTTAAACACTGACTCGTATGCGGAGGCCTAAGGTCCTAATTGCGTGAACGCGTCATTACACACGGTAACTTGTGCCCCTCGTCACAAAGGGCAATTGATTTTCAGACTAGCTTTGTAGCCAGTAGAGCTAAATACTATCAACAATTTGACTTGTTTGCATGAATCATGTATAGGTCTTTTATTAGCCTAGCCTATAGTAAAGATTATTATTATTAATAGGCTAACAGTGTTTACATTTTTTACTGTTTGTACTGTTGTGAGTATATGGTACCATGCAGCTCTATCATTAGCTTATACATGCTACAAAGGCCACAGAAGCCTTCCACCGGGCAGGGCCAGTGGCAGCGTGCTAGTGTCTGCAGCCTGTATCCTGTATTCCTTATAGCTGTGTTCTACTCCACATCTGGAACAAAGAAGTCAGTCTGGGTCTACCCCGGGTGTTTACTGCGCTGTTGTTTTTTCACACTCCTCACAAAATCCTGCCCAAACTCACATTCCACTGCACCAGCTCCACATGGGGGAAAAATAGAGTCCATTTTTCCACTGTAAATCTTTACCCCCGGAGCTGCGCAAGGAGAAAACACAGAATGCTGGAATGGCCTGGAGTTGTCTGTCCGTGTGAATCCTGACTTGGCACAGGGATCGAAGTTCATCTGAGGTCATAACCAGCTGGGGGAGTGGCGTCACAAAAACGGTGAGGGCTGCTGTTTTGGTGTGTTTACAAGTGTGGAGTATGAAGGGGATATCTGAGGAGGCATCTGACATTACAGGCAGTTTCAAAAGGCCATCCATCCTGGTTCTTTGTGCACCAAATAAAGTGTGGAGACTGACACAGACAATATGGCGTGTCGTAAATCTGTCGGTGTTACAATAAAATGATACACAATGCGCTGGAGACATCCACCAGAGAAGTGTACAGTGAAGAAGACGGATAACCTTATGAATTTTTGTAGTATAGTTCAATACTGAGTAATGATTAGCCCAAGGGTGCTGCACATGCATGTCCAATCAACACACAAAAGCCGGTGGGTTGCCAGGTTTAGACAGCACAGTACTGTTAAAGACCGACCGGTTTACCTGCTCCAGGGATTATCCATCTGAAGTTACCCCCAGTCCCTCTGGTAACGTGAAGCCCCTTTTGTGGTCTGCAGGCCCAGCATTGTGCGACAGGCTTCAGTTAAAGAAATGCCAAAGGTGACAGAGATGACAAGCCCCCGAGCATCATGGGATAGCCTGTCTGGTTTGTCAGGGCAGGGTTGCCAGGTTAAGTATCTGAAATATTGGGCACAAAACTTCCACTGTTAAATCCTATTAGCTGACTTCAAAAAGGCTGGTGTGGGAGAGGAACCTGTCCGAACCTGCTCTTTACTTGTACCAAGAGGCCTGCACTTGAGGAGAATTGAAAAGGGAATTAATCTAGTCTGATATGTAGCCCGCACAGCCGTGAGGTCAAAGCCCTTTCTTTATAGCTCTTCACTGAGAACAACTCGGGGGGATCAAGTTCAGCAGCTGACAACAAACCCTGGCTCTGTCAAGTGTTAAGTTCCATTGTGACCTACAATGGGACACAATGGCCCCGCAGCACCCAGCCTGTACCCTCCTGCTGATCGAATGACACATCTCAGGAGAAAAACAGCAAAGTGTTGTTCAGTGCATCCACTCTATGGCCATACAAGAGTGAGAGAGACCAAAGGATCTGGAGTGTCACGTACACTACAGGGATCACACCAGCAAACATATCACATGTATTATTGATCAGTTATGAATGAGCATGTCTTTCACTGATGATTGTCACTTTTGATTAAATAACAAAAACATGTCAAGGTCATGTGGAAACTGTCTAAACTAAGAAACTAGACCTTAAACTAGCCTATTTTGAGAATAAATAATGAGACAACAATGACAGGTGACCCAGTGCAGACAGATGATATATATACTATTCCCTGCACACAGTACAATGTTATTGCAAAAAAGAACCTCTAATCTAGAGGTTGGCAATATATTTTAAAAAGTCATATATTCAGAGAATTTTATGTTTATCAATTTTTTCTTAATTTGCTCTTATTGCAGAATTATTTGATCATAAATAATATACTCAGTATTCAACTTTTGCATAGTCAGCACAACATTGATGGTATTATGAATATTTGGAAAATTTGTCTATTTCTACTCTGAAATATTTTGCAGTAAATAGAAATGGAGATAGATAAAACAATAAAGTCTAAGTTATGTTGACATATTTTTTGACATGTTTTTATTAAAAGACATGAAGCCCCAGGTCTAGTCTGAATAAGTAGTCTCTGTGGACTGTGCTGTAGCCTCCCCTGACTGTATGTGTGAGTGTATGCTCCCTGACCTCTGACCCCGCTCAGCGCTTTGCTGCAGTGCTTCAGGTGTTTAACCCTGTCATATTAAAGTGTTTTTCAGTGCAGCCCAGACGAGCGGGGCCAGGACGCGGCGCTCACTTAAAAAGCCCAGTGTTCCCAAATCATCAGTTTGTCAGTGAGTGTCTGAGGCCTGCCAAGAAACATCAAAGCCCCGAGACATGCTCAGCTCATCTTTGAAGCTCACCTGAACACGCCCTTTCTGCTCCTGCATTCCTGCCCACAACCACCAGCTCTGCTTTTGATCACATACGAACTCCAAGTCACAGATAAACATCAGGAACCAAATCAAGTAGAAAGTGGATGAGCAGTGTGCAGCCTGACGTGTGTTAGAGATGCATTTGCGCGCCTCTTTGGTTCCCTTTAGTCCCTGGTTGGTCCTAGAGCACAGGCTGATGTGGAATAGGCTGACAGCTATGCTGGCTCTACCTGGGGTTCACATCAAAGTCACTGAGACTCATGTGCTGCAGTGTTAACCCTTTCATCTCCCACCTTTCTACAGCTTGACCTCTCACCTGTCTGCTTGCCTGACCTCTGACTCATCAAGACACTCTTTGATTATTCAACTAAGACTAACTGTAGGAATGTATGTCTGCTTTTGGTAAGCAGGTTCACTGAGAGCTTTTCTTTACAGTGAATACGTACCAGAAGGCTAATGTACTATTTCTACTATAACTGCTATATATTTCTCCTTATTACACTACTGAAAAACGTATGGTGTTGTTTATCTAAATTCTGTGATAGTACTCCCAGACATTTCACCACCAGAACGAGCAGCCATCACAGTAGTTGTTGGGCTGTAACATTGTGTGGACATAAGTACACTGGCACTGTTCATTCAAATCAAACATAAGGTTAATGCATCCTGCTCATCTCTAGACCTCAGGACGTTGTGTTTACACAGCAGTTTATTCAGTCCACTCCCTCAAATAACAGCCGTCTGCTTTGTGCCTGAGAACTCACGCAGGAGTCAGAGGATGCAGCTGATGTGAGCTCAAATGAGTGTGAACAGTGTGTGTGAAGTGTCGGAGGCTCTCTGTGGAGGCCGGGGCACAGGGCTATTTGCATTCCAGCAGTGAGAGTGAGGACAATTAAGCCATTTCCGTCCAATCTATCTCCTGCACTGGAGCCGCTCACATCAAGGGAGCACAGCTGCAGGCCCATGTGTGCCAGGCTCAGCAGCTCCAGATTGGGGTTAAACCCATGGCCTCAGATTGGCTCCACACCTGACAGAGCTCTACACAGAGCTCCTCAGCAGTTGTACAGGATGGGCACAGGCCTGGGGCAGGTACAGCCCCTCTCTGAATGTACAGGACCCCACAGGGTCTGCTCCATTTGAGATGGTGTGTATCAGAGCTGTAAGCAGAATTGCTGCAGGTACAATTCCACACCTGTACAGCTCTGCCCACATGACATCAAGAGTAAAGAGTCCATCACTTTCCTCCAGGCTGCAGTCTGGCCACTCCAAAATCAATTAGCCAAATCACATTTCAGTGAAGTGGCCGAGTTCTCGTTTCAGAGCCCTGGCCCTGAGGTGTCACTCTGTGGCTTAAAGGTGTGGGCAGTGAGCCTGCGCTAAATTGTGTGGGATTAGACCTGACAAAGAGCTACAGATATGAGGCGCACCTGCGTGTCTCTGCTCCAGGAGGGCTAATGGGGGGAGCTAGGTCCAAACTCTGAGCTCAGAACTCTATCCACTTGTGTGAGCCAGCGGAGGTGTCTGTTTCAGTCATCCCCACAGCACTACACGGGCATAACCACAGTCCTCTCAGCCATCGTGTCCCCAGGACTTCCATCTCCCCTGCCAACTCACGGTGATCAATCATTTACATGTGTAATTAGGAATGGGTGTCAAAACAGAAACTGTAGCCTGTCCCGGGACCCTGTGCGGCTGACATCAGAGTTGGCAGCTCTGGGTAAACAGGTCACACACACGGGACAAGACAAATGAGCTACCACCCAGAGGGCCAGCCCACTCACAGCCCGCTCATGTACAGCACTGCTGCGACAGGAGGTTAGCACTTAGCCTAATCTTTCTCTAAATATTGTTGTCACTGTGCTTTTATCCACACAGAAGTCACATGAGCTCGGACTGATGTGAGCTGACACATGTTTGTGCTGTATGTGTGTGGTACTGTCTTGTAGACAACAGCAACAGACCATCAATCACAGTGGCTTTCACAACAACTTTGTATTTTGTTTCTGCATTGTTCAACACAAAATCACCAATTATACTTTTTCTACACTTATTATTATTATTATTATTATTATTATTATTAATATATTATATATAATAATAATAATAATAATTTTATAATCATACTAATTATTTTTTACAATAAATAATTGTATAATTAATTTTTTTCAAGTGCATTAGTCGGTATAGTGTGCACATAAAGAGAAGTGTTGAGATTGATGATGGCAGGTGACCGCTGACCCCTCTCCTGGACAAGACAAACTACAAATGTTTGCCTTAAGTGGCAGAGTTTAGTTGGACATGTGAGGCCAATACAAAGGATTACAGCATGACAGCAAACACAAGAGAGCGTAACATGATGCTCTTAAAACACTTGATAAAACCACATGTCTAGAGGATGCACTGATTACATTTTGATTCCAAATTCAGATTGAGATACTGAGTGCATCCTATCGCTGGTGAAAACAAAAGATTACTAATAGTCATTTACATAATCCCTTTATTGTCTTTAACTGAGTGTTTCCCACAGTAGAACAGCACAGAGAATGCAGAAGTACCTGGCTGTCACCTGAGGGCTTTAGGTGTGGTGCTTGGGCCTGGAGGGTGGAGGGTGGAGATGGGGGTGGAGGGGGTCAGTGGTCTCATCCAGCCCAGAGGCTCTTAAGGGTCCCGTCTGAGGACACAGGGTAGAGTTTCCCGCTGCTGAGTGGACACACTTTGATGAGGCGAGTCCAGTGATGAATGTGGGGATTGTGTGGACCGAGGGGGACGCCTCTGGGTGGGACAGCACTTCAAAGAGGGTCCAGCTTTATTATAGAGTCACTGGGGCACATACATGCAAGTGGACAGAGCCGTGACCCAGACCTGTGCAATATTAATATCTATAATAATAACGCTTTGTGTATTAGCTGTGATTGACAGTGAAGTGTGAACTGCTTGACATAAATCCGTATTAGAAAAACAGTACAGACAATGGATAATGATAATCCTATTTGTAACTGAACCTTGATTTTAAAAAAAACAACAAAAAAAACAAAACAAAAAAAAACATAATTGCACATCGCATTGTTATTGTGTATAGTTTATTGACCTACCAATTGCCACTCGAACTAAGTAAGAACTAACTGCTAAGAATATTATTATTAAAGAGCCCATATTACGGTATTTTCTGATCTCTACTATAGTGTTTCCTCATCACAAACATACCTGGAGTTGTGGGAAACTGGGCATTTTGATCATTTTGGAGATGCAGACAGACTAATAATAAAGGTTTACTCAAAGGTGTGAATGAAACAAACACAACTCCAAGTACGTTTTTGATGAGGTAACAATATTATTATTATAACATGACTGAACTGACTGACTCATAAGAGTCCATTTTGTGCAATATAGGACCTTTAAAATATCTTAAATCAGCAGTTAGACATTCTTGTTATATTCCATACAGTAGGTTACCACAAGTTCTTCAGACAGCATTAGTGAGCTGTAGCAGATGTAGATAGAAGTTTTAGATAGGCCTGTTGACTCTTATTGCTCAATGCTAATGCTAATAGGCTAATGACACATAAAAACAACAATCTATCTGTGTTGTTTTCATTTTGCTACCTCATTAAAATGAATGGTATGAAATGTTTGTTATAACGGTATCAGGCTGTATTCTAGAGCTGTCTCTCCTAGGGGGGTCTATATAATAATGGAATAACTGGCTGAAAACAGAATTACTTCATTCTTTTAATTTACACAATAATTTCCACTTCATATTATACTAATACAACATATTGTCTTAAAGGGCCTATATTGTTATTTTCTGATCTATGTTATAATGTTTCCTCATCAAAAACAGTTGTGTTTTGTTTCATTCACACATTTAACACACAAATCCTGCATATTTAGGCTGAGCTCTTCTCTCAGACAGAAAACACTCTCTTCCACCTTGTGATGTCATGTGGTAATACAGGAAGTGCTCCACTGTGTTTTTAATTTCCATACAGCTTCACTAGAATTATTTGGATACTTTCATTTCTGGAATAGTTTGAACAAGTACCATCATGTATTCCTTTGATTTTAGAAAAGTAGCTGTATTCTGAATACCACCACATGACAAGGTTAAAGTTAGTCAAAATTAGTATTCAGATTAGTATTCTTGGTGCATATATTAAATTACTTCCCAACACTGTCTATATAATAATGAAATAACTGATTGTAAAGAGGCTTTATTCTTTCAATGGACACAATAGTTGCACTTCAATACAACAAATGATCTTAAGTAGTAAAGTAGTTCATAAGACAGTGAGCAAGATATACACAGATACACATGTAGGCTTGGACTAGAGAATGACTAAAATAAAAATGAGCCTACACTATGGCTCATGTACATGGCATTTATCACTCTTTTGTTGTAGTGTTAGAAATCCCTTATCCCTGTAGTGACTAAGCGCTTACGAACCAGACCTTACTTTCACGCACACATTGTTTACTGATGCGATGTCTTTCAGGGCAACATTCCAAACTTGCCTATATCGTAAATCACCATTTAACCCCTTCACTGCCCTTCACCGTCCTCTCCACCCCAGATCCTGCCCACATGAACTGCCCTGTCACTGTGCTGCAAGTCCCGCCCGGCACTTCTATGGCTCAGGTGTGACCGTGAGACCGGGCTTTGTGTCCCTGCTCTGGAATGCAATGTCCGCTCCCGTGGGCAGAGGCGTCCTGAGGGTAGCGGGGGCTCGGTCTCCCATGACAACCCCAGAAGAGCACCACCACACTGGGGCTTTGATGTTCCCCGTGCCCCCTGTCCTATAGGTCCCACACACCTGGATGGACAGAGCTTAAACAGGAATGTGGTTGCTCAGGTGAACTAAATATGAAGTGCTCCCATGAGGTATCAGGCTAATCTCATTTAATAACACGGTGTGAGAGGGTGAGGAGATGTGGAAAGCACCTGGAAATATATTGTCTTTATGGTCATTTCATTTGAATTTTATGTCGATTGTTTCACAGTTTGCCGTTGTGTGACAGACTGGTTGTGCCTATAGTGGTTGTTTGTGCGCAACACACTCCCAGGTCAAAGGTCAATTGCCCTTAAGATGGCTCCTCTGTACACAGTTTGGAACTCAACATCATCAAACTACAATTAAATTAAAGTAACAATTATGAAAAAAAATATAATAATATATATATATATATATATATATATATATATATATATATATATATATATATATATATATATATATATATATATATATATATATATATATATGACTTTTAAATGTTTAATTAGAAAAAGTTTTGAAATATATTAATATTATATATTAATATTATAGTTCAAAACTATTATTTGAAAGACAGAACATTACAGTACATTTTGAAATCTCTATGCTATATAGTGTATTGTGAAATATTTTGACCAACAAATAAAAAATACATTTTTACATTCATACCATACTCCCAGCAACTGAACAACAATTCACTATTATGTAACAGACAACCCTATGTAGTGTCAATCACTATTTCTTCTTTGCAGTTTTCACCTTACAACCTCTTGTATATAGGCGATAAATATGTTTTGTATTACTATAGTTGTATATTTTTATTTTTGCTTGCATACTATACATTTATATAATTATGCCTCCTTTGACACCAGTCTCTTGTTATTTTTGCTACTTATTTTAAATTTAGCTTTATATTTATATCTTTGTGTGAGCTATCGTGTCCAAATGATTTCCCTTGTGGATCCATAAGTTCATCTAAGTCTAAGCCTATTATTATTAATTCCTCAGTTACATTTGCTATAATTACTATACAATAATACTAAAAGTGCCTGTTTTATACATATCCATAGGTTTCAGAATGATGGAAAATTAGGAACATTGCTATAGCGATTAACAATTAAAAACCAAATATCCTATCATTTGAATGTCAAGAGCTAAAACACACAAACAAGTTTATATATAGGTTCATAATTTGGAATTTTGAACAAGTTGAAACTATCAGATTGCGTTCCATCTCATATTCGTTCCTCCTCCTGTTCCTCCTGTGTTTTGTTGGGACGTGTGTTCATAATAATGTCACAATGACTGGACTCCTTTACAGCTCCTCTCCTCCTAAAGACTCAATGTCAGTACACTGTGTGGGACTTTACACACAAAATATAGTAAACAAACTGAGCTTTGTAGATTTGTGGATCAGAATTTCACACTGATGTAATTGCCTTCATAATCCTCAATGTGTAATCTTTAGAAGCCTGACTCAAAGTTAATACAACTACAAGTACTTAGATAATTTGGGTACTTCTAAAATAAAGAAATGAATACTACTATTTAACAATATCCACTTATCTCTGCTATTGTAATTGTCTTAGTGTAATTTTGCAGTATAATGTAATTACACTTTTAGAAATTAAGAACATAATTACATCATAGTGCAACAAGTATTATTATTAGACAGTGATAAATTATATATTGTGATCAATCCAAGAAATGAGTATATTTTATGTTGCCCTCTAGTGGATGTATGCTTCATGTTTGCATTTTCATTATTAAAAGACAGACTCTAAGCTATCACAAAAATACAAATTAGGTATCTGGTAATATTCTCTATCCACACAATAAAACACATACTAATATCACATTTAAAATGTGTCTTTATTGCACTAAAAACAAAAAATACTACATTAGGAACTATATTATTAAGAAATCAAAAGTACTTCTTTAACCCTGACAGATGGTGTTTTCATTTGTTTTGATGACACTGAATATTGTCCCTCGCCCCCACCTGTCCAAAACCCCCATGTGGCCTCTGCTTTGTTTGTGTCTTTGTATTAACTTGTGTAGTAATAGTACTGTCCCAGGAGACATGTCTAACTGCTCATATTCTGATTTGTAAATTTTTTAATTTTAATAACAGCTCTTGATTCATGTTAAGGTGTATAGAGAGTATTAAAGGTGCACTGTGTAACTTTTCGGGTGGATCGTTTGCAACCTGCTAGTCTTGTGTTGTTGGAGATATTACTGTTTTGCCTTGATTATTACACAGTATGGAAATAAACTTGGTAATCACTATGGAAACAGGTTAATAGTCAGATCTATGGAGAAGCAAGCATGCATGTGGTAAGAATTTATCTGTTTAAAGGTCCACTGTGTAACTTTTCTGGTGGAGGGTTTCATAGTGTGGCTTTAAACCTTGGACACCAAACCAGGCCAAGTTACTGGTAAGATTTCTGGAGATGCAACCCTGCTCACAGTCAGAATGCCTCTTTTTCTAGATATTTTTGAGAAATAAAGTCACCTGTAATTGAATAAATGTAAGGTAGAGGTGTTTAATGCCATAATGTGGAACATCTGAAGCCGAGAAATGACATATCCATAGAAACAAGAAGGTGACAGACCCCAACCGAAAAGTTCCATAATGCACCTTTTTGGTATTTTGAGCTATAAAACACTTGTAATTGAAGATATATTAGTATGTAATGCCTTACTGTGGGACATTCCAGGTAGAGAAATGCATTTCCATGGAGACAAGCAAGTAGCGGACCCTCCATCTTAGAAATTACATAGTGCACCTTTAAAACAAAATGTGTGCTATATATGTGTAATAGAGTTTATACAATTTTCCAACCAGATTTTGATGAAGTCCCTGATGCGTAGTTTTGTTTTCCCATCCTCCCCGTATTGAAACCCCTGTAGTCATTGCTGGCACAAAGAAGAGAGTGACTGGTAATTGTTTTGTGGTTGTGCATGGGGCCCTGAATCAATTATGAAGCCTTGCCTGCTGCAATAATAATTTCCTTTGTTGATCTTTACGCAGCACTCCCATAAGGTAAGTCATCAGGGCTAATTGTGTCCTGGGGAACACCAATAAGCAGCATGTTGTTTGACAAGGCTTGGTGCCACGCTGTCACTCACAAGGTCTAAGTCATATTTGCCTATAGTGCAACCAGGACACTGTAGAGCATCAGAGAACGATTCCGCCCTTTGTGGTTATATACTGCATTTCCTACAAATATTAACTCTAAAACACCTAAATAGTGAATTTAAAGGTCCTATATTACTCGAAATGGACTTTTGTGAGCTTTAAGATATGTTATAATGTTGTTTCATCATCACAAACATACCTGGAGATGTGTTTTTTTTAAATTCACACATGCTTTGTTCCACCTTGTGATGTCATGAAGTGGTAGTTTTCAAGTTACCTGCTACTGTACTACATATAGTTCAATAGAGTTGGGCAATTCCAGGGTTGAAATGATCCAAATGATACTATAGTGAAGGTGGATGGAGTTTAAAACACAGTGGAGCGCTTCCTTTATTACCACATGACATCACAGGGTGGAACAGAGTGTTTTCTGTTTAAGAAAAAAGCCTAAATTTGCAGGATTTGTGTGTTAAACATGCATAAAAAAAAACAAAAACAAAACACAACTCCAGGTATGTTTTTGATGAGGAAACAACATTATAACATAGACCCAAAAGTAATATAGACCCTTTAATTTTTTACAGAATTCTTCCACATAGCCTGATTTTGTACATGCATGAATTAATATGTACGTTTTTACAGATTTCAGATTGCAGAAAAACAAACTGATCATTGTTCAGCATCACTATCTCACAGAAAAAATGCCTGGTTCGGATGCAGGTTAACGTGAAGTTTTAATTATAGACAACACCAACAGACACCAGACACCATCAATCAAAAGAGTTAATATTACAATGACAGAACACTGTTGTCTTTGTACAACTGCTGCAGCTAAGCTCTGTGCGGGAAATATTATTTTTCTTAATACAAGGAAATAAGTTATGTTCAGGTACATGTATTGCTTCTCTAAGTGGCTGTAAAAATGTCTACACGGCCATTAGCAACATGGTGCTACTTAAAAGCAGATTTGCAGTTATCCTCAATTTGAGCAATTAAAGGGCTTATATTACACAATGGTCTGTTTTACGTTATAATGTTTTTCCTCATCAAAAACACGACCCGGAGTTGTGTTTTGTTTTTGTTTCACACATGTTGAACACACAAATCCAGCTTATTTAGGCTGAGATCTTTTCTTAAACAGAAAACACTGTTACACATTGTGATGTCATGTGGTAATACAGGAAGTGCTCCACTGTGTTTTTAAATTCTGCACCTTTACTAGAATCATTTGGGTGATTTCAGACGTGGAACTGACAATCTCTGCTGAACTAAAAGTAAAAGGTAGTAATGACATCACAAGGTGGAACAGAGCATTTTGAGTTTTGAGGTGTAGACAGACTTATAAAAGATTATTTAAACACGTGTGACTGAAATAAACACATCTCCAGGTATGTTTTTGATGAGATAACAACATTTTAACATGACTTAAAGCTCACAAGAGTCAATTTTGTGTAATATAGAACCTTTAAGTGGTCAGGGCATGTCCGGTAATGCAAAAGAATCGTCATCTGTTCAGAAAAAGAAACGCCATATGCAGTTACGAAAATAGTCGTGAACAAACTAGGCTGCATCTGGTATTAGAGGTGCTAACATTACACCATGATTAAAAGCTTAGAAAAGTCCATTTACAATCAAGCGAATCAAGAAGATATATATATATATATCTGCATTAAAGTCCATTTGCTCAGATTACCTTTTAAGTGGCGAGCGGGTCATGGTGCTATGTGGACGTGACCGATAGCTGTAGCACTGCACTTCCTGTGGGCGTGTCCTGCGTCTGCTCCGAGTTCAGATCCAGCGATAAGAGTTGAATCGGGGGCCAGTTTCGCGCAGCTGCCTCCTCTGGTCACAGCAACAAGGACTCATTAGTCACAATCTGCTCCCCAGGGTTCCCAAAACTCCGCCCCGTAACAAGCCAAACTGCGCCTGACCCAAAGACCAAAGAAGAAGAAAAAAAGCGTTATCAGATTCATGGAGTCCTGGCAGTTCTCCTGGTCGATGGAGCAGTAAGGGAAACTGTGATAACTCAAATGTGCACTTTTCGAAATGTGCATGTGTAGGCAGATATTCGGCGTGGTGTGGAGCTCCTATACTGAGAAGCTTAGTTTTCTGTGAGAGCTCGCTTAATTCCAGACCACAGAACGGACCAGCCACAGCGCTAGCAGGATTTGAGAGGAGGCCGGAGAGAGGCCGGGGGATAAGCAAAGACTGGAACGGAGCAATCTTGGGTAGAAGAATTTGGCTGGAGATTTAGCTAAGTGACAGTGTAATAGCAATGACAAAAATAAAGCAGGTACAGGAATTCAAATGTTAAAGGTGCATTGTGTAACTTTTCTGGCGGAGGGTCCGTCAAAGGCTTTTCTCTGTGGAGACGTTATTGTGTTGTCTGGAATGTTTTACAGTATGGCATTAAACCATTCTATCATCATGGAGATCAAACTAGAGTTTATAGGTCAGATCTGTGGAGAGGCAACCCCGCTCACAGTCAGAATGCCTGTTTTTTTTAGGTATTTTTGAGCTCTAAAACCAACTGTAATTGAATACATGTAAGGTAGAGCTGTTAAATGTCATACTAAGGAACATTTAAGCAATGACATATCCATAGAAGGACCAACAAACATATCCCCAACCAAAAAGTGACAAAAGTGCACCTTTAAAGTCATTGTTATTATACACATGTGCACTAACACAAACTATACATGACTGCAGCTTGAACATGCATTTGCAAGTTTTAAAGGTCTTGTATTACACAAAATAGAATCTTGTGAACTTTTTAATGTTGTTATGTTATCAAAAACAGACCTCGAGTTGTGTTTTGTTTCACACATGTTTCAGTAATACTTTATCATTTGTCTGTCTACATGATGATGTCCAGTTTACAGCTAACTTTTACCTTTTGTTTAATAAAGATTGGTAATTCCTGGACCAAAAGTATCCAAGTGAGTCTAGTGAAGGTGTATGGAGTTTAAAAACACAGTGGAGCACTTCCTGTATTACCACATGACATCACAAAGTTGAGTGTTTTCTGTTTGAGAGAAGGAATCAGCCTAAATATGCAGGGTTTGTGTGTTAAACACGTGAATGAAATAAAACACAATTCCTGGTATGTTTGTGATGAGGAAACGTTAAAACATAGATCAGAAAATAACGTGATATAAGCTCATTATATCTAAACATTTCAACTAACTCAAACTACTTCTTCCAAAGTTTCGAATATTTTCTCATCAGATCATGTTACAGTTTCTCATGCTGTTTCAGTGACAGGCCAATGTGGTTTTTCATGATTGTGGCTTATTTGCATGTAAATCACACCTTAAGCTCCAAATGGAATACGGGGGATTTTGGTTTTATGAGTGGTTTAGGAAAGCAACATTTGACTTGACACTCATGCAAACTCTGACCCAGTAATAAATGACACGGCATGCTGATTCTGAGCGATGTAATCATACAATCCTAGTAGTCATTGTCCAAACAGACTGTGTGTAAGGGCAGTCTCTTGTAGAACATGTAACCTCACTGTACTGTTCAGAAGATAATGCTTCAAAGACAGCCATTCTTCACTGTCAGAGGCTGCAGGCCAGAACAAGTCATTTACCTGTAATCTATTCTAAAAGTATCCATCAGGACTGGGGCAACCCTGACAGCTGTCTATGAAAATCTGTTTCTGATCTGTAAAGCTAGTCACGTGAGAGATAATACTCCCTACAACTATACAACTCACCCTTATGCAACGGATAATACTCCCTACAATTATATAACTCACCCATATGTGACAGATAATACTCCCTACAACTATACAACAACTTACACTTATATAACAAATAATGCTCCCAACAACTGTGGAACTCAACCTTATGTAACAGATAATACTCCCTACAACTGTACAACTCACCCTTATGTGACAGATAATACTCCCTACAACTATACAACAACTTACCCTTTAATAACAAATAATGCTCCCAACAACTGTGCAACTCACCCTTATGTAACAGATAATACTCCCTACAAATGTACAACTCACCCTTATGTAACAGATAATACTCCCTACAACTGTACAACTCACCCTTACATAACAGATAATACTCCCCACAACTATACAACAACTCACCCTTATGTAACAGATAATACTCCCTGCAACTGTACAACTCACTCTTATATAACAAATAATACTCCCTACAACTGTATAACTCACCCTTATGTAACAGACAATACTCCCTACAACTGTACAAGTCACCTTTATGTAACAGATAACCCTATGTCCTGTCAATCATCATATCATCTTTGCACTGTTTTCCTTATGATCTCTTGTATACTGCTGACATATTATTATTATTATTCATTTCTATTTTATAAAATTTTGACTTGTGCATATACATTTATATAATTATGCCTTATTTAGAATGTATTATTACCATTTATATGTTTTCTCTTTGTTATTATAATACATTGTGATGTGTGAGGTACTGTGTTTGTCTCTCTTGGTACTGCATCAAGATAGAAGCAGAAGAATCAGCAGCACCATGAGCAGGTAGATAGGCTTCACTTGACCATAACTTGACCCTTTAGCTTGGCCAATGCAGGCTAGTGCTGATGTTAGCTCATGGAGGGTCACCGGTGGGGCAGTTTAAAGGCTCTTTGATGGCCACAATCAAACAGCAACAAAGCCTCAAAGATGGTCAGATAAAGCCTGAGTATGATGCTTGTTGTTGTGTATCATTGTCTTACAAATGAAAGATAAGAAATGAAAAAGGAAATGTGAGGATAGATGTATCAGTAATTATGTTGAGATAGGCTGAATTAGACATTTCCTTTGCTGAAGACAGTTGGCCCCCAGCTCGCTAAGATTACACTGTTAGAGTTGGCTACATTGACGTCCATTACACGTTGAATTATTATAGTCACTTAATGAGAGCTACATTATTTTAAAGACCCATATTACACTGTTTTCTGATCTATGTTATAATGTTGTTTCTTCATCACAAACATACCTAGTGTTGTGTTTTGTTTCATTCACACGTTTCACACATAAATCCTGCACAAGAATCCATTTTGCGTAATATGGGACCTTTAAGTCATCGTGAACTATTCAGAAAAATGAATACAATATGTGTTTTTGTGACTAAGAGGGATTTATCATTTTAGACCTTGGAGACAAAACAGACAAATCTGGGACATTAAAAACATTTTTAACTTTGTTTCTTCTTATGCGTGATACATTAAAAGGTTCTATATTACACAAATGTGACTCTTGGGAGCTTTAAGCCATGTTATAATCCTGTTACCTCATCAAAAAACAGCCTGAAGTTGTGTTTGGTTTCATTCACACATGTTTGAGTAATCCTTTATTGTTAGTCAGAAAGCTCAAAATGCTCTGTTTCACCTTGTGATGTCATGAAGCAGTAATTTTCAAGTTAACAGCTACTTTTTACATTTAATTCAGTAGAGATTGGCAAGGTGTATGGAGTTTAAAAACACAGTGGAGCATTTAATGAATTACCAAATATTTTTTATTTTATTTTTTTAAAGAACTCACAAATATGCAGGATTCCGTGTGTTAAACATGTGTGGATGAAATAAAACAGAACTCCAGGTATGTTTTTGACGAGGAAATTACATTATAACATAGATCAGAAAATAGGGTAATATTGTCTGTTAAAAAAGTAAAAACGTCCTTAGAAACTACAGTAATAAATAGTTGATATTGTTGGTTTACACAAATGTCAGAGCATAGATAAGCTAACGGTAAAAGGAAACTGTTCCATACACCTCATTCATCATCGAGCTTAAACTTGTCAGCCTGGTGTTGATCAAAGAGGTGACTACTGTATGTTGGTGCCTACCCAAGCTTACTCATGTAAAACCTGACTTAAAAGAGCATTTTTCATACAGAACCCCGAAGGCCCCAAAACCCCAAACAGCTCAAGGGGGCTCCATCTTCCATTGTTTCCTCCAGGATTCGTCCCATCTGGTCTGGTCTCTCCCCATTACCCACTACCTCAAATCGCAACTCAGCCAGGAGGAATGCCGAATTAGCCCTTGCTCAACAATGCTAACAAAACAACAACAAAAGCCCAAGGACCCAACCCAAACATGGTTACCTCCCCCTCAAGGACAATGCACCCGCTCTTACCTTAGCCTCACCCAGCCCTTCCAAAAAAACTTCTATCCCAGCCCAGCCCTTGCCCCCTACCAGGTCTGGAATCCCGTGATGAGGGTATAGTGACCTCTTCACCTTCTGCTCCTACCTTGGTTTCTCAGGAAGATTAGAATGTGGTAAATGGACGGGGAGTGTCCGTTGGTCTGGGGCAGAACTCCACATAGCAGTCGTTTGGAGGAAGACCAGATAGCAGGATTTGGAACACCCAAGTTTTGAATTTCATGGCGTATTGCAACAACCTTATAGACTCTTTGCTCCACTGGTTTTGGCACTGGGTCAAAAATGTGAAACCAACCAACGCAACAGCAGCAGCACAGCAGTTTTCTATTACCGGGCCTCCGTTATGAATAAGTAAAGCCGGCCTCATTACAGGGGCTTCTCGTCAGTGGCAACTAATGTACAAAAAAAAAAAAAAAAAAAACGAGAGAGATTTTACAAGATTCGCTTTTCAAACTGGGGTTGCTGTTGATTTCCGTGTTGGTCTTGGAAATGAGCCCGAAGCCATATTCCAGCTCCCTGTGAGACAGAGGGAGCGGCTGGGAGGGCATCAGGTGTGGTCATCGTCACCCGAAGGGGCTCATCTGGTGGGACAGCTGAGTGGGTGGCAATAAAGAGAAGCATATGAACCCAAGATGCCAGTATGGTTAATGGGCACATACTATTTTCTGATCTATGTTATAATGTCGTTTCCTCATCAAAAACATATCTGGAGTTGTGTTTTGTTTTATTCACACATGTTTAACACGGAAACCCTGCATATCCACTGTGTTTTTAAACTCCATACATCTTCACTGGAATAATTTGAATCATTTTAACCCTGGAATTTCCTATCTCGTCTAAATAAAAAGTAAAAGGTAGCTGTTCCCTTGAAACTCCAGGTAGGTTTGTGATGAGATAGCACCATTCTAACGTGGCTTAATGCTCACAAGAAAGCATAAGATAGGACTTTTAAAATTTGACTGTCAAAACAATTGACGAAAACAAAATTAAAACAACAAAAACAGGGTGTACTCAAATGCACTGTACATCTGCATCACACATTGGCGGATTACATCAGCCACATAAAATCTATGTTACTCACAAACAAATATAGTGGTGGCTCAAACAATAACACGCAAAAAAAAAAAAAAAAAAAAAAGATTTGGGTGTAGCCGAACGATGGAAAATTTCACCATCAACTTTTGACGAATTCCGAAATAAAAAGTTTTCCAGGTTGATAACCAAAGTAGGCGCCCATTGTCACAAATAGTTTCCAGATGTAGCCTCACAGGTCATTGGTGTCTACTGGGTTCTTGTCTGAATTTAACCTGAAGTAAAAAAGTGTATTGAATTAGCATTTGCACACGGACATTGTTGAAATGCTTGACTCTGACTCTGAGTTCAGGTATTTCAGTTCTTCATTTGTTTCTCCGTGACAGCTGTGAGAAACATCATTTCACGTCATTTCTGTTGAACCTACGGCTCATATAGAGGAATTCTCCTTTAGGTAATTCCATCACAACATTATTGTTTTTTTGAAAATGTCTATTTAAAGAAAGATATTTATAGACCTAAAGATGAAAGAAAACTGTTTTTCTTAGCTAAGCTCAGTGAACACATACTGAAGCAAAAAATACTCAAGTAATAGTAAAATAAGTATCACATGAAAAAATCTACTCAAGTAAAAGTAAAGTACCTGTTTAAAAATTTACTTAAAGAGTAAAAAGTGAATTAGATTTTGTTGTCTTCAAATGTAGTGATTTCAACAGATTTTTGCTGAATTTTTTTTTTACAGAAACAAATGAATCAGTTGTTGTTGTTTTTTTACAAGCTGTTTTTATTTGTAAATTTTTGTTTGCTCAAACTATGAACAAGTTAAAAATACACACTCAGCCTTTTCTGTAGGTCTCAAACTATAGTAAAAAATACTTTTGCTTTTGAGTCCTGTTCAAAAATGTACTGGAGTAAACAGGACAGATTTCTGCTCTTGAATGTAGTGAAGTAAAAGAAAAAAAAAATTCTTTAAAATGTACTTAAGCAAAGTATAGATACCTAAGATATATAATTAAGTATTGTACTTTACTACTTTTACTTTGTTATGTCCCACCGCTGGTTAAGCTATACCACTCTGGATTAGTATTTTTTTCCTTTAGCACTGAAATTGTTTGTTAGCAAAAACACTTTTCAAAACTTTTAAATCGTGCCTAACCTTGGTGAAAAGCACATAAATATATTGCAGGTTGCTCACCCTTCAAGCATACACATTTCCATTTGATAATATCCATGAACTTAAGATTTGAAACCGTATTTATTTTCACAGGAAACACAGCATCACGTTGTCGTTAGCTAACAGCGCTAAGTAGCATAATACATTGCTCTCCAGTGAATATCTATTTTCTCCCAGTGGATGATTCATTTGTGCAGGAAGCGACAGGTTAGTGTGCATCTACAGGCTGCGGAAACTCAATCCATCAGAGCACGGCAAAGCGGGTGGGCCTGGCTCACCTGACACTGTGCAGGCTCGCTCCTGACAGCTCGGACTTCTCCACGACACATGCTTTTCCTGCTGAGCTTTGATTGAACAAGGAGCCGTATGTCGCAAGCTGAATACACATATTTGGACGTGTGGAGTCGTTTCACACAACCTACGGCGAAATTGAACTGCATCAACTCAGCAGCAGATTTGTGGTTGTTTTACATTTAAAATAAGAAATGTAAAACTTTTTTTAAATGTCAAAAATACCAACTCCCAGAGTTGGGACCAAGTCGTCGTTTTGCAAGTCTCAAGTAAGTCTCAAGTCACTGGTCCATAAATCCAAGTCATATCCAAGTCATCTACTTTGAGCTTCAAATCATTTCAAGTCTTTAAACCAAAAAAGTACCAAATATAGCTTAGATTTGTGCAATTTATATAAATTTTAAGATAAATTGTACTTCAAAAGTCATGGTATATTTATATATGAGTATTTATAGTATATATAAGAGTTTTAGAAATGCAAATTTTTCTTTTTCAAGTGTTTGGACAAGATCTTAGAGTGAATCATTACAGTCAAAATAGAAAGAATTCAGACTTAAAAGTGCTTCTCAAGTCTTCTCAAGTCACCTGGCCTCAAGTCTGAGTCAAGTCCCAATTCACTGACCTTCAAGCCCAATTTGAGTCCCAAGTCTTAGTCCATTTTATCGAGTCAAGTCTCAACTCCTAAAAATAGTGACTCAAGTCTGACCCGAGTTCAAGTCATGACTTGCAAGTCCTCGACGGTGTGGATAAACTGTAGTATTATGTTCTTCTGGCCCAATTGCGAGAGTATTTACCACTGAAGTAGTTAAAGGTGCACTGTGTAACTTTTTTAGTAGAGCGTCCACCATCTGCTTCTTTCCCTGCCTGTTCCACACTATGGCTTTAGACTATTTTGCATGTATACAATTACAGGTATGTTTGTGCTCAATAATACATTGAAAAACATGTATTCTTACTGTGAGCGCTGTTGCCTCTCCCCAGATTTAACTTGTAACTTTGCCTGGTTGCGTCATCTGCTCATCTCCATGGATATACACAAGTTTAATGCCATACTGCGGAACAATAACATCTCCATTGAGACAAGCAGAAAAGTTATAAAGTGCACCTTTGTTGTTTTTTTTGTTTACAGTGCCTAGTTTAGTGCTTTACTTTTTAATAACTCGCAATGTTGTGATTCGTATTTGTGCATTTCTGTGTACACAATCCAGACTGCTTTCGTAGAGTAGGAAACGAAACTTGTCTGTTCGAGCTGTCCGTTGTGATCTATCACCTGACAATATTTACAATCTGGGTGTAGCGCCGTAAGTAATTATCCTCCAACTTTTATTATTTGTGTTTGCATAAATTATATAATGTTTAATTTTCATTGCACTTTTTATTGTCTCCTAACTGACGCGTATTAAAGTATCTGGTATCTATCTTCTGAAGGTCTGTTCCTTTGTAAAGCATGTTAGCACGCTCTTACTGACAGATTTGTAATTGTCATATCAAATGTCGGTGTAGTGTGCAGAAGTGAACAGAGGCGCTCACTCTCTTTGTCCAGGCCCATCTGCTAATCCACCCCAGCGGCTTCCTCCTCCAATCAAACCTTTAGAAATCTCACTACTTCGACAAGATGGTGGCTGCTGCTGCTTCATTTCAACCTGACCACAAATAGGTCTAAATCGAGCCAATTACTTAGTGCTTCCTTAAATGCTCCAACTGGATTTATTGACACTTGCCAGCACCACCTCAGCGATATCAAACCGATCTGCTCTGAGTTACATTTGAATGATGTGTAAAAATCACTCCACGAAATAGCTGTTATATGATCATGTGTTTATGTTCTTCTTCATAGCCTTGATGACAAAACATTTTGACAATATTATAGCTTCTTTGTACAGGCTTTCTTCAGGAGGCATTCCTTAAAGCCACTTGGAGACAGTGAAGGTGACAGATGAGACTGTGTGAGTGAGCGAGCATCTGGCAACAATCTCAGAAAGTGAGGGTCTGCTGGCCCAACAGTAATTAGCACACAGCCTCATGTTCATGTTTCTTTTAATAGCTCCACAGGACCAGTGTGGACTAAAAATAAACAGGCCAATTAGGGGCGGCTAGGAAGGTCGCCATTTGAAGGTCGTGACCTTTGAACTTGGGTCAGAGCCCATACAGAGGTGTTCATGTGGACCACCTGCACCCCTCTGGGACACTGGGACAGCCACCATGTTGTGTTTATGTTAGGGGTCAGGAGCAGCGCTGTGGGCTCTTGTCGGGTAAACTACAAGTGTGAGTAAACTCTGTCTATTTATATCAGTCAGTGCCTGCTGTAGGACACCGAGGTGACTGATACAGGCCTGTGTGAGACTGGACTGCCTGAGAACACTGGCTCTCACATGGCTCCCACTTCATGTATGTTCCCCTCTGTAAATGTGCTGTGTGATTGGGGGAATTTGAAGCTCTTCAGATCTGGCCGATTGTCTGGCGCAGATGTTCACATCAGCCAAAGAACAACAAGAACCTCTTTTCACACCTGGCAACTCTCAAACCCAGACCAGCACCAAAGAACCTCCAAGGCTGTCCCGCTCAACCTCTCACCTCTTGTGATGTCACTGGCCCTCTCCACCAATCAGATGTGGCCGCCCTTGGACTTGTCTGGCCCCAGACATAAGACAAATGATTCTATCAGATTAAATGTTTTTTAATGGCAAACAGAGGGCCAGACGTGGGTCCTGAACTAGCGTCCATATGTGCGTGTCTCTGGTTATCTTTCCAAATGAGACTCATTTATAATCAGTGGACAAGGGAGGGAATGCACTTGTTACCCTGCTCAAAAAATGGACTCTGTTTCAGTGTAGTAGCATTTAAATAAGCAGCAGGTTTTGCCATCACAATCTCAAACTTTATCTTCTATGTAAATTAATGACTCGCTGCAGCTACAAGGAATACCATTCTTTAGCGCTGCATATGAAGCGGATTATAAGCAATATGTTCAGACCCGTGTGCGCCAAGAGAAACAGTGCACGCAGACCACAGCTCCAGAGGCCCTGCTATATTTAAACCCTCTTTTGGAGAGAGCTCTCAGGGCTACCACAGTAAAGGCTGCTGGAACCTCGCTACAGACCAACACAAAGTCATTGTCCCTGACTGCAGCTTCAAAAAGCACCAAGGTCAAGAACTATATTTTTAGTTCCTTTGGACCACAACATGAACTAAGAAGAACCCCGTGTACTGTTAGGCTTCTTACTCAGACCATAGCCTCATCACAGTGTGGGTTTAACAGCGATGCCCTCACCTGGCTTAGACTGACCTGGTCATCAAGCAGGACCCCAGCTCTATTATGAAGCGCTTGCTCCTCCTGTCAGTCCTCAATTGGGATAATTGAGTCTTTCAGATGTGGGGCTCTGTGATCTGCCATCCAGAGAGCCCACAAGTAGCTTATGTTTCACCTCAGGTCTGGGGGAGCACGGCCAGGACCTATTCCAGGAATGTCTTCATATTGATGTAAACACTGATGAAACTTCAAAGGGGTTAAATGCACCTTTGTGCATTTATGTTGTCTTTTATGGAAGCTGGACTGACACACAGATTTACATATTTTTTAACTTCATCTATCTGAGTTGAATGACCACTCAAAGCACTTTATATTAAGAGACATAACTCCAACTACATCAGTGCTCCTCTTGCTCCTGGCTTGAGCAGGATTCAAACATCTAATCATCCAACCAGTTTTATCAAGAGCCACTGCTGCCCAGGAATCCAAAACAAATCCAAAAAAGTTTAATACTATATCTCAGAAAGGCAAAGAATCAACAGACATATCATAACACATCTTACGTACCAACCTATTTGTAGCAGAAAGTAGTATCTTTCTTGACCTATCACGCAACTCAAAAATATCATACTGATGTCAAATTAGGTTTTGTTCTACAACAAAAACTATATGACGTCTATGAGTTCTCTGGTCCATACACAAAACAAAAGATAATACTTTCTCTAACACTATGGGGGCTAATCTCAAATATGAATTCCCAAATATATCAGTATGATATTTTCACAATATACATCGCATGGTACGATATTTATCACAATACAAAATTGCGACTACACTACTTTTCCTTTTTAAATGCCTTGACAAGCCTGTGGTGCTTTCATAATCTAAAGAATTAAGATTGAAAAGTGCTTAATAACAGTTATTTCTTCATGTAGTCTATTTTGCTGCATCATAACAATGCTATGGTGCATTTTTACACTATAATTTAAATGCAAATGGCTGTGAAAGTATTCTAAGTATTCAGAATGGGAGCATGCCTTTCTTCCCTCAGCCTTATGTTCCCTCATTTCTAACTTTAGTTTTTAGTTTTGTTTTTTCCAAAATTAGGCCCTATGTTCCCACATTTCTTTTATCATCAATTTGCATCAGAATTTATCTCCATTTCTCCCGAT
Source organism: Boleophthalmus pectinirostris (assembly GCF_026225935.1). Lineage (NCBI taxonomy): Eukaryota > Metazoa > Chordata > Actinopteri > Gobiiformes > Gobiidae > Boleophthalmus > Boleophthalmus pectinirostris. Next base: position 11,814,242 of record NW_026571047.1, on the reverse strand, counting down.
TTGGTCATCAATTACTACAACTGACTACAGATGTAATGTAGAGGTCATAGTGCAAAGGATCCTGGGTTAAAATTACTCTAATTCATCCCTTTAAATGCGGCATAAAAATACGAATGACTTGATTCAGAGTTAAATTTTGAGAAAAAAAATCATAGAAATAAGAAAAATAAAGGAACATAGGGCTGACTGTAGTACTTTGATTGGTCAATGTATCAAAATATGTTACAAAATACATTTTAATTCACATATTCTGTATTCTGTAACTAAATACATTTTCAAAATATTCTTCCCATCACTGCTTTTATACATTTTAAATACAATATCAGACTGTTTCAGTTATTATTATATCCCTACACCTTTTTAAAGTCAGAATTACTCCAAACTTTAACCTGTCTACAAAGCTGACCTAGTTTTCGCCTGCATTTTTCTTCCCCCTCTCTGGCCTGTTTCCGGATCCACCTGCAGCTGCTCTGGTCCCACCATAATCACTCGGTGGCCGTCCTCTGGTGCAACAGCTGTGCTCCAGTGAAAGCGTCATGTGGAGAATTAGCATAAACGCTAACTACACTGATTGGGGCGTCTGCTCAACATAACAACATAATCATTTTCCAAACGCAGCCGCTCCAATGTTGCTTCTGCTCACGAGAGTATAAGCATACACAGCTCTGCACCATGTAAACAGTCCTTGCCCTGGTATATATCTTTGTATCTGCACGTCTGGGCGTCATGTGGCGACAATGTGTGCGTCCCTGGTTGTGGCAGCGGGGGCAGCGTTGAGTCTGCGAGAGGAGGAAGTGGTGCCGGAGTGCCCCAGAGGAAAAGGCTCCCAGGGCCCAGAGTGTTTATCCTGTCCTCCGCCTTTCATCTTTTACTGTTAATCACTTCCTGCACACTGTATGAACTCCGACTTTGAGACATGGGGCCACTGGTGACACAGAGGGCGGCCATTTTGGATCCATATATGGTTATCAGCCTCACACTGTAGTTCCCATCAAGGCACTATTTTGAATCTTTTCTACACATCATTTATCAAGTATAATCAATTAATCATTGATTGTCTGGAAGATACTGTAACCGAAAAGTAGTTGATCATATTCAATTTAAAACACCAGTAAAGAAAAAAAACTATTTTTGCAATTATTGATAATTGCTATGACAACAGTGCTGGATCATCACTCTGAATCCCATGATTAACAAATATTTATACATGATAGGGACTGACCTTGAAAATTAAAAAATACTGTATGTGCATGTGTGTAACAATTGCAAGATTATGTGAATGCCATATATAAATGCGCATATATAAATGGATATAGCTAACACGATAGTCAGCATATTTCAAATAGGAAGTGATCATGGGCACACTTGGTGGGATAAAACCTGTTGTAAATATAAAATATGGTTTATGTTATTAGGTTCTTAGAACTTAGACCAAGAGTTTGTTTTCATACTTGAGAGTTTAGACTTCTCACTAGAGCTCTTCTTCAGAGTGGTCATGTGATGTTGGTGTGACGTGTCCAATCAGCTGATTTAAACAGGTTTTGGCACCATTGCTGGATTAAAGAGGCAATTGAAATACAGAAAGGTGTCCAGGGGACAATAAACTAGGAAGAGGGGGCTTTTTTACTGTCACAAACCTAGGATACTGTACTGAGGAAGATGGCGCTGTCATCTGCAGTCCGACTCCTCCAGTAGAAAGACAGCACCAAAACCTGTATAAATGAGCTGATCAGACACATCACAGCAACATCATGTGACCACTCTGAGGAAGACCGCTAGTGAGCAGTCAAAACTGTCAGGTTTGAAAACAAACTCTAGGTCTGAAAAAAGAACCTGAAAGAACCTCACATAAATTATAGGAAGACCAAATGAACCTCATTGGACTATAAATTATAATTTTACACCAATCAAGAAACAATTTGCAAAGAAAAGTTGAAAAATATGTTGAATTCTAAAGTATATTGATGACATCACACTAGGGAGAGTTCCATCCAAACGTTCGGCACAATTTACAAAACAAACACATTTTTTCTGATATTTTAAACATTTATTCAACAAAATAAAAAAATAAAAAAGTAAAATTTTAAAATAAACCTAAGAAATGGCCAAATTGGGAAAATGAGTGTGAATGGTTTTGCGATCTTAAATATAATGATCTTAGCTGTGTATTGTGTATTGTGTTATATTTTCACAGCACATTTTGATGACATTTTGGTCAGACTATATACATGGTCAGACACAATAATCAGTGCTGTCTTTACCATACAATCAATTAGGGAGAGCCAAATGAGTGAGAAGACGGCTCTCGTCATTTCATTTGACCAAGCATAATCAAACTCAGAAAGGCCTAATTGAGCACTCACATGGAACAGTATTAGCCTGGCTGTGTGGAACTTCCAGGAAAAGCCAGAGGAGTTACAGTAAAAGTGTCATGGCAGAGACTTATGAGGCCGTAATGTGCATCCACCGCACCATGTGGTTTGAGTGGCGGTGACAGTTCGTGGCCATTTTAATCCAAAATCTTCCAGTCAGTGTGAAAAGTCTCCAAAGTCTCACTGGCTCTCCTCTCACCAGTTTACTGCTATAGACTGCCTGTCTCTGGGTTTCGCTGTCTATCAATCCAGCTCGCTGTCTTCAAAACAAATGGAGTCACAAGAGCTGGAAAAGCATGAACCCACTGACAGCAGGATTTTTCCTTCCAAGTTCACTGGTGTTTGGTTTGTTGGTTGGTAAGATGACTCAAACATATGGGCGAAGTCAAGTGAAAGTGACTAGTGAAGAGGCAGTGTTGACGCCTGTAGTACTGTCCACTATAATGTGTCTTATAAATAACTGCGAGATATGACAATACCAACTCCCACCTCAAGGGGCCAGAAGACAATTTATGAACATTGTAACATGTGCTATGACCTGGCACATGACATATTTTGTTTTAATAAGGTCAATGTTTTTGTGAATTGTCTCTGACCAAATTAATAAATTAAAATTTTTCTAATTCTAATTGTAGTTTCTTCTTCTTTTTCAATGTTCATTAATAATCTACGGCTCAAAAGCTAGTGAGCCTTAAAGGTGCATTGCGTAACATTTCTAGTGGAGTGTGCACCACCTGCTTGTCTCAATGGAAATGTTATCGGTTTGTCTAGAATATTCCACAGTACAGATTAGAGCAATAAAAACACTTGTAATGAACAGATGGGAATGTTTCAAGTCATACCATGGAACATTCCAGGCAAAGCAATAACATCTCCATAGAGACAAGCAGGTAGCAGACCCTACACCAGAAAAATTTCGATAAAATCAAAATACAGTCAAAACAAGAACACTATGTGGTATCTGCATCTAATTCTAAAGTGAACAAGGAAGTACACTGTTAGCACATTAGTTGTTTTTAGCATTTCCATGACGCCAAACATCGGATTTACACTTATAAACATATTAGAAAGTATTAGGTGCAGTGTTCATAATGGTATTTGTTCTCGCACGGATCTTGGCAGTGCGCATATGCCAGCGCGGTCTCAGTCTTTGATCAAGATTTATTTACTTTGTATGCTCCAAAAATACAAGCAAGATTTTTGCCGTGACAGGTGACTGTTTCAAGTTGAGAATGAATCATCTCTTGTTAAAAAGTTTGTTTAGGCCTGAACCGGACTGCACACCCATTCTTTGAAACTAAGCCTTGATGCTCCATGATGACAACTACCTATCAGATATGTACTCTTTATTATGTAAGTGCGGTAAACAAGGTGTGTTTGTGAATGTCCGAGCATATAGTTAAAAACATATGGAATTTTATAATCTGTGTATTATGAAAGGAGCACAATGGAAATGATGGACGGTACGTCACACGCTTGACTCCATGGATTATGTTATTGTTTTGGTTTTAATGTTCCATAGTACGACTGTCCACCAGAAAAGTTTCATAGTGCTACTTTAAAGGGCTTATTTATGTCTTTTTCTGATCTGTTATAATGTTACCACATCAAAAACATATGCGGAGCTGTGTTTTGTTTATTTCACACATGTTCAACACACAAACACACCCTACATATTTAGTCTGAGTTCTTCTCTCAAACTGAAAACACCCTGTTCCACCTTGTGTGATGTGGTAATACAGGAAGTGCTCCACTGTGTTTTTAAACTCCATACACCTTCACAAGAATCACTGGAATGATTTCAACTCTGGAATTGCAAATCTCTGTGCAACAAAAGGTAAAGGTAGTTGTTAAATTGAAAACTACCGATTCATTATGACATCACAAAGGGGAACAGATAATAATAATGATAATAACACATAATAAAGGTTTACTCAAATGTGAATCCAGGTATGTTTTTGTTGAGGTAATATTATAACATGGCTAAAAGCACACACGAATCCATTCTGTGTAATACAAGATCTTTAATGTTTTGTGTATTACAAATAAAAATGTTTTAAGCCTTGTTTAGACATGTAACCTACTTTTCAAAAAGGGCGTAACTAGTAAGATTTTATGAAGTACAATATGGACTATGTATCGGAAGCCATAAATTCTGTGACATTACCACAGAAACCATTATTCATTCTTGTACCATTTGTGCGGTGTCTTTGAGCGTTAAGAAAAGTGCTATATATTAATAAAATGCATTGTCATCTGGATTTGTTGCGCATTTGTTGGCATGTATGGCTGAATGAATGGTGTGGTGCCAGTTTTGGTGTGTGCCCAAGGGTGGAGAGAGAGAGCGATGACTGAACAGATCAAAGCTTTTGTTTGAATTATTGTCACTGAAGACGACGTTATGTGTCACCAGCTCCTCCTGGAAAAACATGTCATACCGGGGATCAAAATACTGAAGGGGTCAATGAGATTAAAAAGATTTGAACTGACTCAGCCTAACTGTTTTGATTTAATTTCTATGAGGTCAAGATTTTGTATTGGCATTTTTGTGCACAGGTAGACTTCTTTGTTGTGAGTTGCTCATCTGTGAAGAGTGTTCACCGGAATGTATCTGTTTCCCCTTTAGATTTCAACACGCACAACCAATACATACACATTATCACGCTATACAAACTACCCATCTTTTTGTTCTGTATTCTGTAGTTGTCCTGGCACCAACAGTAATGCCATTGTTTTGGTCCATATAGCAAAATTCCTACTTCCACTTAGATACGCTAGAACTTCTTTATCAACCAAACTGAAAACACCAAACCAAACACCTAATCGTTGCCTATTCATGACAGTGTAGACAATCTCGTGGTGGCTGGGTGCTGTCGTGACTCACCATTTTAAAGGGTAGTATTCTCGTGTGGGACTGGGTGCATACCTCTGTTGGTGACGGGGCTTGCGTGACTAGTGCAGAGCTCGAGCCGAAAGTATAAAGGTTCCTCTTGCGCCCGAAGGGAAATAGCAGTGTGCATCTAACCTCTTTTAATCCTGCTGCAAAGTTTTTTAAAAGGCCAAGACAGATTCACAGAAGGCCCTGGGGTGTCGGCGCATGCATTATCATGGTGTTTACATGCGTTCAGAGTTGTTCCTTTCAAATTAAAGGGCCCATGTTATTATGCTATTTTCTATAGTATCTTCTATCTATCTATATATCTATCTATCTTCTGATCTATGTTATAATCTTGTTTCCTTATCGCAAACATACCTGGAGTTGTGTTTTGTTTCATTCACGCATGTTTAACACAGGAACTGTACATGTTTAGGCTGATTTCTTTTCTTAAACAAAAAAACAAACTCCATTTGTCCACCTTGTGATGTCATGTGGTACAGTGTGTTCTTAAACTCTATACATCTTCACGAGAGTCACTTGGATCATTTCAGCCCTTTAACTCGCGACTAAACTAAATGTAAAAGGTAGCTGTTAACTTGAAAACTACCATCACATTACATCATAAGGTGGAAGAGAACATTTTGAACTTTGGATGTAGACAGACTAATTATAAAGTGCTATTTAAACAGTCTGAATGAAACAAACCACAAGTTCAAGTATGTTTTTGAGGAGGTAACAACATTTTAACATGGTTTAAAGCCCAACGTGGCGGATTTTGTGCACGCTGTCAGTGGAGTTTCAGGTAAGAGTTTTGTCGAGTGACGAATAGTTTGTATTTCCAAATCACCAAAATGATATTTATTATTTCAACAGTTCTAATGAAGCAGTTTAACAAGCATAAACCCATTCCTAACTGTTGCATACTGATAGAGTAGCATCATAATTTATATTGGTAACACAGACCCAGACAGACAAGAGGGAAGTTTAGTATTTGAATTGTGGTATCAGGAAGTACCAAAATTGCACATTGTTTTGTTTATATTTTAATACTGCCATGCCAACATAGTAACAATACTAAATGTGTCTGTTGATGGAAAGCCTTGTCTGCATATATGGTTGTTACTTTGGTGTGTTCCTGTTCCGATTTTTACTGTCTGGTGAATGTCTCTTCACTCCCCTTCCCCATTTCATGCTATAGCCACCATGTCATGGAAAGCCTTCAGGCCAGAAAAAACAGGAAAAAATGCAGCAATTAGTACATAAAATTATCTAATATAATTTTATGACTCCTAAATGACAAAGTAATCCACTAACAAATTAATTATATAACCACACATTATGACTAATTTATTCAGTAATTATGCTATTTTCTGATCTATATTATAATGCTGTTTCCTCATCAAAAGCATGTCAGGTTTTGCTTTGTTTTGAGGAGAAAACAGCATTATAACATGGCTTAAAGGTCCTATTTTATGCAGAATTGACTCTTGTGAGCTTTAAGCCATGTTATAAAGCTGTTACCTCCCCATAAACAAAGCTGGAGTTGTGTCTCGTTTTATTCATACATGTTTGAGTCATCTTTTATATGTCTGTCTGCATCTCCAAAGCTCAAAATGCTCTGTTCCACCTTGTGATGTCATGAAGTGGTAGTTTCTCAAGTTGACTCAAGTTTACCTTTTGTTCATAAGAGCCTGGCAATTACAGGGATGAAATGATCCAAATGATTTTAGCGAAGGTGTGTGCAGTGTTTTCAGTTTGAGAGAGGAACTTAGCTTAAATATTCAGGGTTTGTGTGTTAACTAAGGCTACGTTTATATGATGACGGTCTGAACAGAAGATGCAAAAGTGGTTTTATGTCTTCACTTTTTATTCCGTGTTTGGACAAGCATTTTTGGGAGGAAATCTGCATGCATAGGATGATGCAAAAGTGTGTGGAATTCGATTGGATATGCATGCCAGGCGGCTCGGTGGTGACGCTAGGTAGAGATGTATGTGACGTAAACGCGTATGCGGCGTGAGCAGATCTGACCAGAGTTTTGTGTCTTGGACAGTGTAGACGGAAATGCTAAAGTGGAGTGTAATCAACTTTTCCACTCTGGAGGGTGGTAATGAATTTTTGCATTTTTAAGCCCCCAAAACACCATCACCGTCTAAACGAAAGGCACTTCCGATAAAATATTTTGTCATTTTTACCCACAAGCATTTTGGTGTAAACAGGCCTTATGTGGGAATGAAACAGAACACAACTCCGGGTATGGCTTTGACGAGGAAATAACATTATTATAACATATTATAACAGTTTAATATGGGCCCTTTAAAACTGATAAAAATGAATCACTTTGCATATAGGACATTTAAAGACAATGAAACTTAATTTAAAATGTTTACAACTTACAAAGCACAAGAATTATCTGTTAGCTTGGTCCCGCCGCAGGTGTACTGTCTGTGGGACTGAACAATGTGGAACAATAGCTGTCATTTGGGCTGACACAGAGCTCCCTATGGTTTAGCATTGTGTGGCTCTGTCTACATTGTTTGGATGGAGCACAGAATATAGTCATGGGCATTGTCCCTGTGTCACTGTGTCCCTCTCTCACCGCATTGTGGTCGGGAGGATTTTTGCAGCGCAGCTCTCCAGAGATCTCATGTTAATCAGCAGTGCACATGCCTGTCTCTTGCCCCTCTCTTTTTCTCTTTTTCTTTTTTTCTCTCCATTTTGTCATTTGCGCGATTCTTGAACTTGTTTGATGTAACAGCTCGACTTAAGCTCTACAAATAAACCGCAGGAATATTTCAAAGAACACGTTGGCTTGTTTATAAATGCCACTCGGTCTAGTGAGCATTATTCACAGACGAGACACCTATCAGGTTTCTAATCAGATTTCACTGCACACATAACAGGTTTAATAACCAATTGGCAACAAAGAAAGATATTAAAGTGGCATGATTGATTGTGGATTCAAGGTGTTACAGTGTATAATTTTTCATCTTCTGAGATAATAGATCAAGTTAATTAGATGAAGAAAGAAGGCTCAATCTCTGCAGGGAAATGCCAAGTAGCCATTGTGGAAAATATTATCTGCAATAAAAATATGTCTATACTTTGATAATAGTGTAATTCCTCAGATCTGAACTAAAGAAGCCAGTTGGATGTGTGGCGAAACATCTTCACTATAAAACTTTTGTGCAGTTAAATTAATTAGAATATATTTTTCATTTTAGTCCATGCAAAATATATTTAAAGGTACATTATGTCACTTTTTTCTCCATGTCTTCTCTCCATGACATTATTGCTTTGCAAGGAATGATCTACAGCAGGGGTGTCAAACTCAAATTTAGAGAGGGCCAACATTTAAAACTGTAACTAAGTCGTGGGCCAAACTAAATATTTATTGAAAAATTTTAACAACATCTGCATGTTTTCTGTACTTTCGAGATATGTAATGTTAAAACTTTTCTTATTAAAATAAATGTTTAATAATAGTTTTGCTTAAACACTGAATCCAGAACAAGCAAAATATAAAATAATAAAAAAATTTAAATAAATAATGCCTCTATAGCCTATATCTGTAGCCGGCTACATATTTGATATGATCTCACGGACCAAATATAATTGTATCCCGGGCCAAATTTGGCCCCTGGGCCTGAGTCTGACATGTCTGATCTACAATATGATATTAAACTTACCTATCTCCAAAAAAACAAAGCAGGGGATCCCATCAGGCCAGGGTACAGTCAGATCTGTGAAGAGGCAAGCCCACTCACACTTTTTTTTTTTTTTTTTTTTTTTTAGCTATATAAACACCTGTAATTGAATAATGCAACACAAATGTGCTTTATGTTATAATAGTTCTGGTTAATTAATCAGGAAACTCCAAATGGCAATCTGGGCAATGAAAGAAAAGAGCATTGTACGGTAGAACGTTCTTGGCAAGCAAGAACATCTCTATAGAGACACAAGCTGATGACACACCCACCACCAGAAATGTTACATAGAGCACAGTTAAATAAGAAAAAAATTCACACCATTTCATAATTTAATTTGAAATGAGGTTAAGTAATTGACAGTAAGGTTAAGTAATTGTCTGTATGTAATTCATGATGATTGTTTTTGCATAGATTGATCCCAATGAAAACAAACACTAAACCCGTTACCTCTTATTGTGAGCCTAATGCAGAGGTTAAAAGGTGTCAATGTGGCTCCAGCTCCAGCCTGCAGCTAATGGGACAGAGAGGAGGGGTGTGCGCGTGTGTGTTTGTGTGTGTGTGTGAGGAGGGGGGGGCTGTATCCTGGGTGTGTCCCAGTCTATAGGAGGCATATAGGAGGAGGAGGGCCCCCCGTTGCTCCTCAGTCTGGGTGACAGGGCCAACAGGTGGGCAGGGCTTTGGGGACGGGGCTCACCTGTTACCACTCATGCCCCGACAGGTAGTGCACACCCTACCCCCCTCACTCCTCCTCCCCCCGGTACAGCACCAAAGCCAAAAAACGTCAGATTCTATTGAGTGTGTGTTCCAATCTGGTCCGTGCAGCTTCGCCTTCTGCTGAATGAGAGAGAGAGAGGAGAGAGGGGGGAGTTTGGATTTAAAGGCTCCCATCTGTTGTCCTTGACTAGGTGCCAGACGAGCGGAGAGGCAGCAGGAAGTGGTCCCATCACAGAGGCTCGGGGTTACACAGCATCACCTATTTACTTTGGAGCTAGCAGTGCGATTGATACTGGCCATTGCGCCGTGTGTTTTTCCCAAAGATGGTTAAGCGACAAAATAGATCTGTTTCTGTAGTTTTGGAAAATGAGAGCAGTTTGTCAATGGACTTTCCCCAATCACAAATAGTCACAGGATACTTGGCTAATGAGATACACGTGTTTTGATAAAGACTTCCTGGTACAAACGAGTTAACCGTCTTTGGATTTGAGTAGCACACCTCATCGGCTCATATGCACTTTTGTTTCATTTTGCCTCTAATGAATGATTGAATTGATAGTTTTTTTTTTATTTCAGTGCACAATGACAAAAACAGATACGGGGAATCAATAGTAATTTAGTGTATTATTTTGGTAGAAAATTAAACACTATATTTCACCAACTACTGTATTTCATTACTTTTTATTTAATGCAACATGTGAATGTAACTTTGTGGAGGCAGTACGTCACCTACATGATTCCATGGAAAATTTAAAGTTAAACCCAAACTTTGCAATATTTGCTGTGGGGATAGAAAAGTTGTATTTCATACTATGGAAGATTATTTAGATCACATTTAATTTCTATGGGAACTAGCAGGAGGAGGTCCAAGTAAGAGTCAGGTTTCTGGAGATGCAAGGCTTTTTCTCACAGTCAGGAAGTATGTTTTTCAGTGCAATAAACATAACCAGAATGTAAAAACATGCTTGTATTTAGTCTGTTTTCTGACTAAATGTTACACACTGGGCTTTAAGTGCTACTGCCCAGTTGAAGTTCCAGTGATTAAACCAGGTAACTGACATGATGAGGGATTAAGTTTTGACCATCTTTACCAAATATTCTCCTGTCCTATTTTTTTTCCATTGTCTCTTCTATCAAATCAGTTGAAATGGCCAATATATACTGTATATATAAAAAAAATCTGATTTAGTAAAGTGTTTAAGTGAGCAGTTCAAATGTAAAACAATATTTTGCACTTTAACACTATCTATCTGTTATATAAATTAGTGACTACACAATTAGTTATTATTGACAATTATAAAACAGGAACAAATAATTTTCTATTTGATCCTGGAAACTTCACGACTGAGACTAAGGCCTTGGTGGAAATCTGCTTAGAAATCTATCTTCTTCAAATCTGTAATTTGATGTTTGTGTTCATTAGCGCTGAGGCATGGTGAGACATTTTTGACAATTCTAACAAATGCAAAAGAGAACAAGTTATTTATTTTTGATTGAATTCCTTCCTGACTCTGGAAACTTTTCGCGTCTGAAACTATAAGGCCTTGGTGGAAGTCTGCTTAGAAATCTGCCTTCTTGCAATCTGTATTTTATGTTTGTGTCTATTAGTGCTGGGGCTAAAGGATACGCATTTCTCCACTACTGTAATCACTCACTGTTTATCTGACATCCTCTTGTACACATAAATAGTTCCACTCACTCACCCTCACCCCTCCTCCTCCTCTTCTTCTTCTTCTCGCTCCTGTCCCAGCCCGCTGCAGACGTGGAAGCCGTAAACACAGGGCTTTTGTTGGTGGGAATTGGCCTCAGGTGCAGTTGACCTTTGACCTGGGCCTGCAGGTTGAACAAAGGGCCATTAAGGAGAGCCGGGCATGTCTTCACTACAGAGGGACACAGAGACGGAGAGGTTTACAAGTGTGCGCACGGGGACGATGAGTGAGACGTCCAGTAGAGACAGCCATATCTGCAGATCACGCTGTTCGTACGCACAAGTCTGACCATACCTATGCAGGCTGAGCAATGGCACTACATGTAAAAAGAAATATTTCAGAATACACAAAATAATGTAATATGGAGTTGATTATATTGTGTTGTGAATCTAGATAATTATATAAACCAAAATTTCTTTGTTGATTTAACTTGTTTTGCCCTAAACATCTGATTTCATTGTTCATTGCACAAGATTTCTCAGTATTGTTGACGGACAAATTCCTGCGTGTTTAATTATGAGTAAAAATACCAAATGAAAAAATTAAGAGTTGTAGTATATTATCTAGAAGATGCTATATTGATTTTTGTAACAGGTGAAAGAAGTACTGAGTATTTACTATTGCTAGAATTACTTTACTAGATGCTCAAAGTAGTTTATAGCACAGTATTTAGAGTATTTATTTATTTTTATTATCAAAAAGTTTTATCAAATTGCCAAAGTATTCCAGGTATTGACAGTAAAGCTTATCAATCATTGCTTTTTGATTTAATAATAATAATAATAATAATAATAATAATAATATAAAATTTTCACAATGTTTACTACAGTAAGTATATTTGAAAATGCGTAAACATGCAAAGCAGTTTGGGTGTCTAAAGCCCTAAAACAAATCGATTACTTTTACTATTACTTATACTTGATGATCGCAATAGTTATATTCATATTGATCAGTCATCCCTGTCTCATCCTGTCTCGTGCCTCCATCAAAGACACAGGCTCTGACAGGCCCCGTCCTCACCAGAGAATCCAGCAGAGCGCGATAGCATCATGTGATCACAGAGGGGACAAGGTGCTCCCTCTGTCCCCTGTCTGTCGCCGCGGTGATGGACCACAGACTGGGGCATGTCCTGTGTCTCCTGTGGAGGTGGAGGGGGGGCGGAGAGGAGCTGGTGACAGGAAAACCCCTCAGGACATACCCCAACACACAAGGGCCTTCAGTGTGAGAGAGACAAGGGTCAATTCAATCCAATAATATTAACCAAGAAGACTGATTATATAAATAAGGATGCAATAGTTAAAATAGCTTGTGGACTATTTTGGAAGACACATTTCAGGCATGGTTACTGGCATAGTCGGCTTTGGACGGGACAAGTGATAACAAAGTGATGGTTGCCATGGAAATATGTAAATTTCTGTTGCTATAAACAGGCCTACAATGTTATTGTTGTACTGTTGTTAAGAGTTTTTCTTTTTCTTGTACGAACAGGGTTGTATTTTTACTGTCCCCAAGTCAATTTGCTAACCATAACTTTCCTAAACAAAACCCAACCTTAACCAGCAACCTTTTTCTTAACTTATGACTTCACCGCTTCTTTTGACCAATCAGAGCAGACTGTCTCTCCAAAGTGTACCATACCAGGAGCACCAACCTTCTGAAATACTTCAATGAAAAATAATTAGGCAAGAATTATGTCTCAAAAGTGTCAAAGTTAAAAAGCTGAAATTAGCTGCCATTAAAAGCGTTATGTCTTGTAATCTATAAAATGCATGCACATATATCAAAAAATATATAGGCTAAAGATACAAAAAATAAATCAATTTTAAACGAATTACACATTTCTACCCACCTCAAACTTATCTGAACTTCCCCCACTGGAGCCAACTATTTTCAGCGCAAAGCCTGGCTCAATACTGCCACCTAGTGCTCCCTCCCATACCCCCGGGCCTATTCAAAGTGGTGAGTGTTTAGGCATGGGTCCCGGGGCTTGTGGTTTGGGAGACAGCGCGATGACCTCACTGCCAGGGAAATACATATGACAGGACGGGATGAGGGGTTTTCCACAGGGTCCCGAGGGCAGCGCACCCCCACCCCAACAAAAACCACCCCCTCTGCCCCTTCTTCTATCCTCTTTAACCTCCTCAAAATGAAATCCATGACGGTGCCAATGCAAGGCAGCAGTTGTCTTATGTAAGTTGAGAACGCCATAGATAAGGAAGCAGGAGGAATATTAATAACAATTACATTCGCAACTGATTCGTATGACAATTGGCGATTTATAGCGTGATTTATGGCACGTTTGACGTGTTTACAGCTCTCGTAGGTCATTTAAGGTGTGCACTTCAATGAACTTCTAACCGTGGAAATTCAGAATAAGCCATGAGAGACGTTAGAGCTAAGAAACTGCGATGAACAAAATTCAATGAGGAATAAGATTCATTTGAAAAATTGTTGTAAGAAAAGAAAGTTATGCAAATCAGTTTTAAATCCCATTTCAAATAGATGCAAAACGTGACTTTTTTATTATCCTACTTTTTGACACGATTTTAATTGTTCACTTTAAAAGGGAATATCTAGAGTATAGTTGAAAATACTAATGTATCAATGTTTTAATTTTCATTTCTGTTCATAAACTGTGATGTATTTACTGGACGGACCTTTGTATTATTTGATATGTTTCTGATACAATGAAGAATGGATTTTCTTATTTCAGTCTAAGTTAAATATCCTACATCATAACTTTAACAACAACAGAAATTCATATTATTATTTTACCAAGGCTATTATCCTTTTTTGCACCCAAAAGTTTTGTATTTGATAAACCATTTACCTATTACTTAATTCCTCGACATCAAAAGTCTCTTCACTTTCATGCAATGCTGAAGTATAAGTACTACTGTATAAACAGTACAAAACACAGAACATTCATTACAAAAACCTGGGTTTTGTAAACCTGTCACATGCGCGTGGGTGAAAGCAGAAAACATATGAATGCTAATGACTTGACTGGATCATTCTAGTATTATCTCATGAAAGCCTTAAAACCACATGCACTTTTACATGATCTCTCTTTGGACGTGGTGCCAATATAGACCTAATTATACAGATATACACTGAAACTGACTGAACTGAAACCGAAACTCTGCTGTTACACGGATAAAATTAAAGTACAGTAAATAAAAGCAGGCTAAAATACAGAATGAAGATAAAAGTGAAGTGTCATAATATTTAAAATAATTTTTTTATGAAGTTAGGATTTACTGGACAAATGAAAAAATTACCCCACAATAGTTTTTCATTTCATCTATATATATATTACACACTTTACCACAAATGATTTTATTTGTCAAGTACATCACAATTTGAGGCTAGAAAATAATATTCTGTCCTTCCTTTGTAATAGAAAAGAACCCCAGACGCCAATTTCTATTTATTTATAATTTATAATTTTTTTGTTAAAAAGATAATAAAAAGAAAATTGAAAAATAAAACATTTTTTAAAAAAAGATTTAAAACATTTCGATTTAATGTCAGTTAATGATTAAATATATTTACTTTATTTATCCTTGAGTCAACTCCAGTCTGGAATTTTGAACATTCCAATCACATGTCGTTTTAAAGTGACTAAATACACTCCATTATGAAAGCAAATAAATAGCAAATAAGAAAATAATTATTCAGTAGCGCTATATTTTCACAGTTATAGCTCTATATTAACACATTGTTTTAAAGGACACCTGCTACGTGTACGATAAGCACATTACTTAACATTTATCCCCCTCATCTTATACAGATACTCATATCATGTCATTATTTTCATTAGAACTGGACTGAGAAAAAGGAACAGTTGCACCCATCAACACGTAGAAGGCTTTGCAGGTGCATGGAGAAACACAAGTAATATGTTTTCATAGCGTGACAGAGCATAAGGCGGCTCTTCTGAAGTTCCCAGGAAATATGCAAGACCTCAGATGACTCCGCAAAAGAATGCAGCCCAATAAATCACCGCGGTAATAATCAAATATAATCTGTGACTAATATGCAACAATGAGCAGTGGGCCGGCAGGTAGAGTGGGTTAGACCTGCGAGCCCGTTTAGTGTTTTGGTGCTAATACTAAAGGCTTCATTAGTGGTTCTTTAACAGAGGTGAGGAGGAGAAGACAGGACAGCGGAGGTGTAATTAGTGAAGGAGGGAGAGACAGAGAGAGGGGGAGAGAGACACAGAGGCTGAATTATTCACAGTGGAATATAGTAAGGGCTAAGTGGTCATATGGGCTGAAATATACGAGTAATAGTGTGAGTAATAGTGTATGTAATAGTGTAAGTAATATTAATACAGAAATAGAGTAATTAAAGGTCCTATAATTACACAAAATTGACTCTTATGAGCTTTAATCCAAGTTCTAATGTTATTACCTCATCAAAACACACATGGAGTTGTGTTTTGTTTCATTCACACATATTTAAGTAAAGTTTTTCTGTTTAAATTGTTTCTGTACATCTTCAATGCTCAAAATGTTCTATTCCACTGTGTGACATCATGTAGCGGTAGTTTTCAAGTTGACAATCTTTTTTTGGTTTTGTTCAGTATGGGCAATTCCATGGCTGAAATTATCCAAAAGATTCTAATGAAGGTGTACGGAGTTTAAAAACACAATGGAGCACTTTGTTTATTACCACACAAAGTTAAATTTTTCCTGTTTAAGAGAAGAACTCAGCCAAAATATGCAGGGTTTGTGTTTTACACATGTGTGAATGAAACAAAACAAAACTCCAGATATGTTTGTGATGAGGAAAAATGTGCATTGGGTAATGAGCACTCCAGTAGAACATTTATTCAGTTTCACAAAATGAATCATAAAGTGGTGATGGATGTATGTCAGAGGCCTAAAAAGTCATTAAGAAAGGGTAGACTCACTGGTAAGAAAATGTATTTTATCAGTAAATTTAGATTATTATTGGTTATTGTCAACAAACCAAATTCTTTTTTATTTGAGAATAGTATTTGTGAAAATGTGGATTGACTGATGAGTACTCCATATCACGCATTTAGTCAGTTTTTACAAAATCAATATGAAATTTAAAAATGGTGATGGATGGATGTTGTTGTTGCTGGTAATAAAAAGTAAAGTTTCAAAAGAGTAAATTATTCACAATGAAATATGGGTCAACATATACATGGAGTAGTTTAATAATAGTGTAAGGAGTAATATAAAAACAAAAATAGTGTATTATTTGTATCAATAAACTAAAAAGAAACTTTAATTCATTATAATATGGTGGAAAATGATTGTTGTAGAGATAAAAATGTAAAGTTTCAAAAGGGTAAAAGGTGGTTGAATCAATAATAATCTGGACTGACACGAAGCAGATAGCACAATATAAAACAGAAACGTGCATTCAAATTAGACATGTACTTTATCAAAAGAACACGTGCGGTGATGATGGTACATTGGCCGATCATTAAAACAGAAACACCTCAATAACCGCAGAACAGGATTTGTGAGTTAAAGTTCAAGGATATGTCTGAATACACTTCCTTCATTCTTGCCTTATTGTTCATTTAGCCAACAATTTGTCAATAAAACCGACTAATAAGCATCTTCGTCTCATCACAAGGCTTGTCCATTCCCAGATAGCTACACCCAAGTTTGTCCTGTTTACACCTTCTATTTTCAGTAGGCTACACTTAACAATTTATACACCGCGTTAAAAAAACCCTTGTCCCACATCGGACCGCGTTGGCACACATTACGGAAACAGGCACATATAGATCCCACTGCTTTACACCTTGTAGGGATTACAGGTGTAGTCTTTCTTTCCACTGCATGTGTCAGAGGAGCCTTGACCACCCCTCCTCCCCTCCTGTCCCCGCTCCTCTCACCTCTCTCACCTGTATCCGAGTACACGTAACCCGACGCCGCTCAATAATACATGCGCGCTCTGGATCCCCTCACCTGCGTCCATTAGTTCCTCTAAGACCTCTGGCCTAACACTACTTTGTAACTTCTTGAACATGAGTGCGTCTGGCTGGCTTTCTTCAATGGGCTGTCTGCGCTGACTTGACACTGACTAATTTCGGCATTTACCAAGCGCTTAAGCGTAGTCGTTCAAGCATCTGCCTGCTGGACCCGATGGTGATGGATGTGAATAAAAAGGCGTCGCAGGCGAGATCTGCAGATAGTTTTTTATGATGGTCCATTTAAGAGATAGTATCCGTGTAACAATTATACAGTAATGTCATTAGAAAAATCGGCACTGCAATTACTGTAATTACGAAATCATTACTATAACGGTGTGTATATTTTAGTAATAGTAGTAGTAGTAGTAGTAGTTGTTTCCTTTTTCTTACTTTTTGATTAGGATGACACACTGCAGCTGAATAATCATGTTCTGTAGTTGAAAAAAAAATTGATCTATATGGAAAATTTGCAAAGGGGTAATTTGACAATTGTTGAACCTGATGATTTCTAAATTACTTTAAAGGAGCCATATTACACTGTTTTCTGATCTATGTTATACTATTGTTTCCTGATCAAAAACATACCTGGAGTTGAGTTTTGTTTGATTCATGAAAACACTGGTGATACAGGAAGTGCTCCACTGTGCTTTTCATCTCATACATCTTCACTAGAATCATTTGGATAATGTCAGGTCTGGAATTTCCAATCTCTGCTGAACAAAAAGTAAAAGGTAGCTGTTAACTTGAAAACAACCACTTCACACATCACACATCACAAGGTGGAACAGAACATTTTGAGCTTCGGAGATGTACAAGGACGAATAATAAAAGATTACTCAATGTGTGAATGAAACAAAACACAACTCAGAGTATGTTTTTGATTAGGTAACAACATTTGAACATGGCTTAAATCTCACAAGAGTCAATTTTGCATAATAATATAGGATCTTTTAAATATTATCAGCCTATAGATGCTTCGTGTTGAAACCCAGTCTTGTTGATACAACTATTAGCAGTGTTGAATCTTTTGTATTACATATCCACAAGGCCCATTTTCCTCCTTCTCACGTCAACACAGCGTGCCTACAGAATGAAAACCCGCCAGTAGATAATGTTGATGTCAGTGCGGTGGAGATGCACTTTGTCTCCATTTCCTTAATTAATGTGTGTCACGGGCTGCCAGCGACCCAAGGGAGGTGGTGGTGTGACAGGAGAGCTCCGTGATAAATAATGTAGCAGCGGGCCTCGGAGTGTGACTAATCTACACCTCTTGACATCAGATGCTCAGGGCTTAGCTCAGACTTTGACTTGTTGCTCCGAAATGTGTGGACTTGGACTTGGACAAATCTGTCACAAGTGAATTTGGGAAGTTATGTAAGAGAGATTTCGCGGAATGATTTGCATAGACCCTACCAGTCAAACGTTTTGGACATGCTATCTCATTCAAAGTTTTTTTTTATTTTAAATTTTTCTTAAAACTTTCTACATTTTAGATACATACAGAAGACATCAAATATATGAAAGAAGATATATGGAATTATTTAGTTCAAGCAAAGAGTATAGCTGATGTCTTCTGTGTGTATATCAAATGTAGAAAGTAGTAAACATTTGGGGAAAAAAAAACATTGAAAGAGAGGGTGAGAATGGTGTGATAATAAGATTTTAATTATAAGTCTTGATAGTAACATAAAAGTTGGAACACATTATGCTAATCTCTTAAATCTTAAAGGGGACGTTATTATTCACTTTTAATCGTGTTACAATGGTGTTAGCTTACTCCAACTTGTATTTTGAGTGATTCATTCATGTTGACTAATCTTTTATTAATATCTTGCATTCGAGGCTTGAGGGCTCTGAAATTAGTGTTTTCACCTATCCCCTATCTCCATGACCATCTCTGTACATAGTTGCAAATATCTGAAAATAAAAAATAATAATAATAATTAAAATAAGACTCCAAGTTAGGTGTAATTTTATAATATAAAGACAATATTTTCTCAAATAAAAAACATAAGGAAAACAGTGGTCCTATCCTCGTTACTAAGCAGTTTTAAATCAATATTGCAGATTTCAATGACAAAAAAAAATTCAATATAAAACATGTTAGTGATTTGTGATTTGTGTATGATGGTAGCAAGCAAGGATGACAAAAGGCAAGTAATACTAAAAATTAATAATGTAAAAAACAACTAATGTGACAAGAAGCATCACACGTGAGATTTTCATGTTCTGCTGTTAGCAAAATACACTGACAATATTTATTTTATTAAATGGTTCTGAAGAATAACAAGTGTTAAGATGATCTCAGATGACCTGAGAGTTTTTTTTAGTTATTATGAATCCATCTTTAGACTTCCTCAAGGAGGTTATGTGAGGTGAAGGTGTTTCCTCTTCTGACTGGTGAAGATGGCATTAGAGGCATTAACCACACCCATACCAAAATCATGTCTTTTGAATTTGTTGGCAAGAGCTTTTTCTATATGCAAATGTTCATCTCTGGATTTTGGGCTGGGCTGATATTTCAGGGGCATTTTGCACGTTGGTTTTAAGGATTAAGTATGAACACTTTTGATCTTGCAGAATGGGGTTGAGGGCATTTCTTAAATGGTTAACTAAAAATTTAATAAATAAATAAATAACTACAGTTGTAAACTGGTTTGTATATATCTGTGTAAGCGTAAATGAAGCATGCACTACTCAATGACATGTTGATGGAAACGTGTTTTATCAGTCTGGCACAGGGTGATGAGGTGCGTCAGGAACACCCACACCTTTCATCTTTTATCTGATGCTCACATTTACATATTAAATCGTGAAGCACGCGAGGTGGAGACCAGGAACCTCACAAACATGTTTGATGTTCATACAGCTACAGTTGCATATTGCATCATCAGCCATAACCAACCCATCACTTATTTGCACAATTATGAAGTGAGTTATTTCTCTACAGTTGTGCATACTGTTTACAAATGTGAATTTTCATCATATTTAAACATATTTGTTATTTTGGTCCCTGCACAAGTGCACTGTGCAGCTTTTCTGGTGGAGGGTCCGCCACCTGCTTTAGAAATGTCCGAGAATATTCCACAGTATGAGTGGAGTTAAATGTTGTATGTTTAAAAAAGTCACACAGTACACATGTAAAATTAAAATAATTACGTTTTTTCAATAAGCAACAGTATAATAGCAGATGTCATAAACATTTAAACAGATGGTTGTTATTACTGTAACACACCCGTGTGGATGCCAACAATAATAAAGTGGAAGAGCAGTAAAAAGCACTGATATATTGATCCAATGATATGATAAACACAGTGATGTCATACACACAGTTCACTGCAGTCCAGAGCTGAACATGCACACTACCACCTGCTGGAATGTAGTTTCCCTTGATAATTGGGGCAATTAGAGATTCCCCGCTCCACTATCCCTGCTGCTACTGTTGCTGCGGCGACCGAGGAAAGCTGCTATTATGATTACACAACATGGAGCAGAAAATCTCACCTCAGGGTCTGCTCGTACAGCTTCATTATTGTATCAGCTTCCCCCATTAGAGTTTGGCCCAGGCTGATTTGTAATGGCTGCTAATGTAAATTATTGACATCAGTTCAGTGACTAATTGCAGCTAACTGCTATGCTAATTTGTAGCAATACACACCTTAAGATTTACACTAGCAGTTCAGAAGACAATTATGCACTCATCCCTGACAAGCGTACAATAGTCGGCCTGACAGAAGCTGGCCTCACAAAAAGAGCCATGCCGAAGGTGGGGCCACAGAGAAATGCACAAGCAGTTCTTCCTGTGTTGTGAACAGCGTTTCATCTTGCGCTCTTGACAGCTGATGGGCTTTGTCAGTGCCAGGCGTCACTTAGACCACCAGTGTTCACACGCGAGCCTCATCTTTTATCACTGAGTCTCAAACTGCCAGACAAATGCAGCACACACACCTCCACATGGACACCTCTGGGAACACACAAATGATACAAGAGAAATATTGTGAGGTATACAGTGGTGTTTCAACATGAGTGCAATGGGGAAAACAAACAGAAGCTGTAACAGAGAGGAGGCCTGCAGGTACACAGTATCCAGTGTCTCCACCAAAGCTCTTGTTATGCAGTACACAGACCCGGAGACAGCAGACAGAACTAAGTGTTTGTGTGGGCCCAGGCCTAAGCCCCAGAGACGGCCTGATCCCTCACGTCTCCTCAGGTTCCTTCAGGATGGACCTGCTGTGCTCTACCTGCTGCCATCACCTCACAGGCCACAAACACAAACAGTCATTCTGCGCTCACATAAACATGTGCGCACATACAGAGTAAGAGCACTCCTCCCTGAGCACAGAGCACATCCCAGAGGAATGCAGTGGTGTGTGTGTCTGACGCCACGCTAAGCCACCTCAGTCCTGCTGAGGAGTCGACTTTTGCAAGCCCTGTCGTCTGCGTCTGGCCGTGACAATCATGAGAAAATCACTAGGTGCCTGCCTGTGGGGCACATCTCCTGGTTACAGGTATGCCTGTTGACACATGCCAAATCCCACTGTTTCTCTGGGCCGCTGGAGCGCACTGGAACGCCCTGTCTAAACCGCAGACAGCACCTCGGCCTGAGCAGGGCCTGACACGTTCGTCATGTGACCTGAGAGGGCTGTGCGCCTCATAAACAAACCCACTGCACACCTGTATATGTACATACTGTATTACACACTAGTATACACTACATCTGTGATACACTAGTATAGGAATGTACTACACAGTAGTATTCACTATATCTGTGATACGCTGGTAGGATCTACTCAGTGTGAGCCCACAGGCTGCTTCTGCTCAGTACATTCTCCTCCTCTTCCGATGATGATGTGTGGACAGAGGACACAGGTCTGTGATGAGGAAGACCCCTCAGTCCCTTCAGCCTCTGGTTTAAAGACTAACCCTTCCTCAGGATCATCTCATAACATCATGCGTTCATGTGTTGTGTTGTGTTGTTCTTGTGTTGGTGTTGTGTTGTTGTTGTGTTGTTGTTGACTGGAAGCTGTGAGAACTGGCAACATGAAATAACATTACACATATTCAGAGCCAAAACACAAGAATGTCTAGAAGTTTCGGAACGTCTCTCTTTTTACAGCCCATTTACACAGAGTCATAAAACAAGCAGTAATGCACTAGTTTCTTTAACATGTTCGACACAGCACATGTAATATTCCCTAATATTACCTGCTGAGCCAAGTCATATAAAATGACTGACAGCGCTCCAATAGTCATATTTCTTTCAAAGTTCGGAGCAGACGTGTGGGTAGAGTTACAGCCTACTACTATTCCACTCACTCATACAGAGCACCTTATGTGAAGATTTCATTGTACCTGTGATGTCGCCAAAATCTCTTTAAGACAGTTATGTTTAATGACTGCATGAGCATCACAATACTCCGTAAGACTCCAGACCACAAGTGCAAACAGAGCCATAAGACCCACTGTACACCTTAAAGCTCCATTGTCTCCAGTCAGAGTCTGCAGGGCCTTTGATGTGGCGGAGGTGAGGCTGTTTTTCAGGGCCAAACACCACTTTTCACTCAACTATTTGTTTGGCCGTCATAGCGACTAAATACAGGAGTCACAAGGGATAAGCATGGAGGCAGCTCAGCTTAGGACAGAACAATGTAACATTTACACAGGGAGAAGAGTTAAAATGGAGCAAGTCCAGTCTTTAGACATCATTTTCAATGAGAATATTCACATTTCTTTTCAAATCAGATAACGCCATGCAGCTCATTTAATAGTAATTTATCACCTTTTTATTTCCTTTTTTGCAACATTAATGACCAACATATGTACTGTTTATTTTATTATAATCTAAAATCATAAACACTTTTCACATAAATCAAACAGGGGTGGGTGTAACCAGGCAGAAGCCAAACTCATACGAGCAGCTCTGAGCCGAGTTCTGCACATTATCATTCTGGGACAGGTCCAGTACAGAGTGTTGGGAAAAGAAGCGTTCTGACAAATGCTCCAGGCTGATTGAGCGAAACATCACAAACACAAAGTAAGGAGAAGAATCAGACTTTTGCTAAATCAGATGACATCTTTCCCATTCATAAATGCACAAGTGATCGTTCCACTGCATGTTTTTAAAAAACAAAACAGTCCATATTTTTGCTAAGATGTGCTTATTTCTGTTGGCGTTGCCATGTTTGTTTTGGTGCATCACGGCGCTTTGGCCTGTTGTGTGATTGGTCAATCACTCCAAGTCCGACCACTGGTGGTTTGAGCACAAGCTCAGCGGCAGGAGCAGTACAAGATGGATTCTCATGAGACTGTGGACTCACAAATATCATGGGAATTCATCTTGCTGTGCATGGTTTTGGCAAAAGTCAAGTGAAGATTACAGAACACATGGCTCATATGACCCAACAGAGAGGACAAAATGCTAATGCTAGAAGACACTATAGCTCTAACTGACACATGTGATCAGCAGTGATCTGAACTGATTGTTTTCTCTTGTCAAGATTCTCTCATTTCTGCACAGATTTGTGTCGAGTCACTCACACCTACAGCTCTGGATTAAGTTTCAAAGCAGGCAACATACAGACAAGCAGGAGCAAGCCTCACTGAGGGGAAGCAGAGAAGAAGAAAAGGTACAGAAGAGACCACTTCTAGGTGCATAACAGACTGGAGAAATGTCTTATCTTATACAATAATGACTTTACTCTGTTTTGTATATAGCTGCCACAGAAGAAGCACATAGACTGTAGTGAGTCCATCTGGTGAGGAGTGGGGTGGATGTTCCAGAGGGTGGAAGCCTCGCCCTGGATCACTGACTTCCTCAGCCCCATCCCCGAGACCACAAAGCCCCCCTCCCCCTCCCCTCTCTGCCCCACGCTCCCTGCACACACACACACACACATGCGCGCACACACACACATGCACGCACACAGGCACACGCAGACACACACACACACACACCGGGCCTAAACAAACACTAACTCCTACTCGACGTGGCCCACGGCGCTTAGGCAAGACAAATCTGGCTGAAAATCTTTGTTTATATCGCAACCAAAATACAGAGGGTCTACAAAGAGTGGCCTCCTGCCCACGCTAGCACCACTCAAAACATTACTGACCACCATTTAAACACTGGCAATGACTATTTGACATCTATGGTAATCTGAACCAAAGTTAGATGCACAATTTTCATAGTAATTCTGTAAAAGTGGCTGTACACAATTATTTCTGTTTAGTTGAGCAAAATTGGTTTCACCCCAGTACAGATATATTGCATAAGCAGCTCTTAAGGAAGAAATGGGGCCGCGGTTTGTTGTCTGCATCTAATTCTAAAGCTTTTTTTTATTTTTTTATCCTAGAATCAGGACCTCTGCTATTAGTATGCTAGTTGTGACAGCAAAACTCTGCTCACTCTGAAAGCTATGAAATGCACTTAGGAATGGATTATTTAGGACGATAGGAATGCATAGGGTAAGTGAGGAATAGCTTTGGACCTCTGCAGACCTCTAAAAATCAGGTACAACACCTTTACGTTATTTTCTGATCTATGTTATTATAATGTTGTTTTCTGGATTTGTGTTTTGTTTCATTCACACATGTTTAACACATAAACCCTGCATATTTAGGCAGGGTTCTTCTCTTAAATTCAGAAACACTCTGTTTAATCTTGTGATATCATGTGGTAATACAGCAAGTGCACCAGTGTGTTTTTACCCTCTATACGTCTTCACTATCACCTGGATCATTTCAGCCCTAGAATTGCCAGTCTCTACTGAACAAAAGATAAAAGATAGCTGTTAACTTAAAAACTACCGCTTCATGACATCATGAGGTGGAATAGAGCATTTGGTGCTTGTGAGATATAGACAGACTAATAACAAAAGGTTATGTGTGAATGAAACAAAACTCAACTCTGTTTTTGAAAAGGTAACAGTTTTCTAACATAAAGCTCACAAGAGTCAAGTTTGCGTAATATAGAACCTTTAAGTCCACATATATTTCACATTAGGGTAGAGCAGCATGTGAAATGGTGGTAGAGTTTGTCAGGTTGAGGCGGGCTGGTCCCCTCTTGTCCCCCTCCATAAACGTCCACACGCCTCCCAGTCTAAGTTCTACCACTCTGTAATTGTGGAGAAGCCGCAGCACACAGGCCCATATATAAATACTCCATTCTCCCAGCCTTGTCAAAATAAAGGCAGTGTGGGGAGAGAGAAATAGGCCCTTTCTGGTGGCCCTCTCCCCAACTTTAGGGAAACTATTTTGGAACATGTTACCTTTGGGTGAAGCTGCACAGTTACTAGAAAAGAAAGACAGAAATATAACTGGAAATCCTTCTTAGAGTTTAATTTATGTGGTTTCCATGTTACCTCAAGGTGTTCTTTAAATACTAATAATTAATATAGTGCATGTAGAAATCATAGTAGTAGTTGTAGTAATAGTAGAATGCCTGTCATTGCATTAAGTGCATTATTAGTTTGTTAAGAGGTGGTTGGAGTAGCACAATAATAGGTCAGTGTGTAATTGATAGGTGTAATAATAGAAGATTACAAAAATTACTTCAATAGCTACTTCAAAATAATGTTACATAAAGTAGAAATTCCAACATGAAGAAGTGGGAAGAGTAACTAAACCTTTACTCAAGCAAGAGTACAAAATATATAAGTAGGAATAAAAGTATGCAGTCCAAAAACTACTCCAAGAAAAACATGAAATAAAATAGAGCAGTGTCATGTAATGTAATGGTAATGGATGTCAACTGTCTTTCAACTATTTACACAGTTCAAAGACAGTATATAAATGAACACTGATTAGTAGTACAGCACTTTTACCACTGCTCCACCTCTAAACGTGCTACTTTTAAACTTGTGATTTGCCATACAGTTACCATCAAAGCCTCAAAATACCATGAAAATAGTCAGCCCTGCTTAAAGCCACTGTCATGTAGAAAAGAAGTCCCGGCACATTACTGACAACATGCCTATCTTACAACGTCCAGAGAAGAAGAAGGGGTTACAATGTCAACACACGCATCCGTCTGCTTTGATGTCTGCGTCTGAGGGGACTTCCTGGAGCGCGGCGGGCCCACTCACCTGTCTGCCCCACCCCCCTCCTCGTCCTCATCCTCCTCCCCGCTCTCTCGCTCTGCTCTGTACACAAATGCACTGTTAAAAAAAAAAACATAGACACCTGTAGGCCCAGTGCCGTCGTCTGGTCTGGGTCCACCTACTGCATTTTATAGTTCTGCGTCATCATAGGTCTAAGTCATATCACATGAAGAAATCTTCTAAAAATGTCTAGTGTGCGAAGGCAGAACCCACAAGCTTAATGAGGATTAGTTGGATAGTATTTAATTGTAATGAAGTGAGAAGTGGGTCATTGTTTTGAAAGTGAAAGATAATTCAAATAAATGAATGGAGAATAAGTATGGATTTTTAAGATATAAGGAGTACTATGTTAAGATTGCGGTTGCGGTTCAAAGTGTGGAAATGTGTTTACAATGAATTTGCCAAAATGCCAAAATGCCAAAAAAAGGATTACTATGATTAAAGAGGTCATGGTAGCAGGTTGTGATTGGCTGATAGTGAAAGATTAGTCTAGCGTAAAGAGGTTTTAACACAATATGGACTTCCTTATTTTGAAAAGGTTTACTGAAAAGCAAGACAGATGTCTTCTACAATGGAAACTTGTATTATCAAAACACATTGTATAAATATTTATCTTTATGATACTGACAAATCCACTATTAATCACAATACGATCAACTATAGCTTTGAATGTTTATTTGTTTTGACACCAACTGCTTTTGTTGGCAGTGCTTCCGATGTGTTGGGTTCCTCACAAAATATATCAGAATAAATAAATACACCCAAAAATATTTAGTTAAGGAAACATTTAAAATACACAAATATTAATGTAATGGCTTGAGTAATGTGTGGAGTGGCAGGTTGAGGTGATGGATGGAAGGTTAAGAAAGTTTATGGGAACGCCATGTGTTTTTGGTTTCAATATCGCCTATGTGAGCCATCTATCTGTCATATCATTTCATATTGCACCATGCCCGGGTGTCTTCCTCTAACCAGAGCCAGGTGTGGCCGTCTCAAACGTGTGCTTTTAAACTGAGACTCCAAACCATCACTGAGATAGTTCTGTTACTGCTCGGGTTACACAGAAATAAATCCGATCAGATTTATTATAAAGGCAGGAAATAACACATTTAGACCAGTCTACCTTCAGGCACTTGGACTGGCCCTGTAACTGTGAAAGTGAGCTGCTTTAAACTAGTCAACATGATACCACAATAGTTGTGCACGTCAAATCAATCAAGAGCTTTATATACAGGCTAAGTGCTGGCTTTGTCTCTGCCATTACAGCAGTTTGACTGAAGCCTGAGTCAGCCTGCTCACATATCAAGATGATGCTATAGTCCGATATGAAGGTCCATCCTCTGCCTGCTGCCTCTGCCTCTCCTGCCCTCTCAGCCTGCTTCAGCAGAAGAGGGAGGAGGGAATGTGAGGAATGCTCCAAACCCGAGCGGGCTGCTGTTCTGACTCGTCCCAGACTTCATGCCGTCACCACCGGGGTCTGTGGCCAGACCTCCCTGTGCCAGACCCACTGGCTCCAACAGCCGCCCCGGCCAGAGCTGCAGCGCACGGCCCATAATTAACCAGCACGGAGCACATCAGCACCCCTCCCCCACCCACTCTGCACTAGAACCCTGTGAAATACTGTGACAATGCACAATCAGCTCCATCACTAATCTAACAATATATATGATCTAACTGTAATACACATGTCAACACAGAAGAGCGCTTATAAATTCCTCTTTGCAATTTAGCATGACGCATAATCACAGCAACTAGAACAAACTTGGCACGCATCAAAGTGTGGAACAAAATGGTTTTTGCAGTTTGAGCTCATGAGAAAACAGGAGTAAAGCACCTTTTGATGGAGCAGACATAATGCCATGGTACCTGGGAGTCTGCAGACTGGCATAATTGCAGGCGCTGCTTATGGCGCTGCTGCTTGTGGCGCTGCTGCGTGCACACACACAGGACTAAGCACTGATCATCTTCATTCTTCTGAGGCTGCTCCTGTTCAGACAAGAAACACTTTGATTCAACACCAGGGTTTTTCAAATCAGCCACAGGCTCTGTTTGGAGCCTTGTACCAGCCAACTGAGCCGACTCTGTGCTGTAGAGAAACACATATAATGTGGAAAGAGTAACGCACAGGTTTACATTAACTAGGAGAAAACGATTCTATTTTGAACATTTAGGACAATTACTGGTGTCATTCTAGTGTCATGTATTAACAAATGCATCCAGACACGTGTCACTGATAGATTACATACATATGTGCTCTTATGCATTACCGTATTTCTTGTATAATCTTTCTATAAAATAAAGAGATAAGACATGTTATACATATACGACACATATATTTACTATAGCTTAGTCATTCCAGCCCAGACACGACAGCCTGTTGCCAAATCAAACAGCAAACAGTCCTACTCAAGGATAAAGCTTTGAGTTTATTGAAAAATCACGTGAAGGTGCCACTGATTGTGTACTTTTTCTAATTCCATACACATAATGTCTTGGGAAGGACGTGCAGAGTCTTCCCCACTTAAACAGACTTTCTAACCAATAAAATGTGCAATTTAAAATGAACAGTTAAACACCTAGCACACCCCTGATGCTGTGTGTACATGGGCAACCTGGACTATTTGCAGCACAGTGGAGACAGTGTAATGTGCATATGTTCAATTTTTATACATTTATTTTACATTTTTAAACATTTTTCTGTGGAAACCGATGGTTGAAGAAAAGAATAGAAGTCCAAAAGGTTGCCATTACCCATTCATTGCCCACTTTACAGACACTTAGAAAAAGAGTGTTCATAAACATTTAGACAGGGAACGGTGCGCTCCTCAAGTCATTAAGCTCCTCCAGTGCCTCCTCTTCCATGTCTGAGTCTTTACCACTCATGTGGGGTCAGGCCTTGTAAACTTAACTGGGCTTCCTCATGGAATACCTCAGCCTTTGAAAGAGAAGCAGCAAAATTACATGCTAGAAGGTCCACTTGTGTTTTTTTTTCATTCACCCCCTTTCGGAGCACTGTAATTTCATCTCAGGAGTGGGTCGGCCTAAAATAAGCGGGGCCTAATATTGACAGAAGCTGGAGGTCTCTCTTGGGTGGTTGTGGTCAGTGCTGAGAGTGTGGTCAGTTAGATTGTTTACCTGCTTACCCGATACACCAACTCTATGTGGGCAGGGTGCTCATTTGAACCAAGCCAGTGCACATTTTCTAGGACATCTGAATGAGAGAGATTTATAACGAAGACTCATTCGCATACTTCCTTCCTGGTGAAAAAGTGGAAAAAGTCATTTAAAATATGTTATTTTATTTTGTTGGTGATTTTTTGGTGCATAAACACTTCTTTGCTGTATAAAAGAAGTTCGACTCCAGTCAAATGAAAGTCACAACGTTACCAGTTATTGAGGTGAATTTGGAGAACTTATTAGGAACAAAAATGTATTTACAACATAAAAACAGCAGGAAGATGTAGAGTGGGTTAATACGAACATCTTAAGACCAAAATGACAAGGCTCACTGCAGCAGTTACAGTGAGAGGGGTGTCTGTCACCTTTTCAATGTAAACTCAATTAGAGCCAGAAGTGATGGAGCCAGAAGCGCTTCCCATTTGGAATGCGCCGGCTAGCGGATTAACTATGTCCATTTATATATAGAGTTTATGTGCTTAATAATCACCTCACTAATGTGACATGTAAAGATAAGTGAGTCATGCAGTTTCAATACAATATTTCACATTACTGCAATATTTATGGGGATAAACTATTGTCATCCCAAACAAGCGTCTCTCAAGGAGCCAAGCAAAACAATGGGGCTCTCCAGTCAGACTGAACAACACTAAACAAATCAGCAAAACAAGCAAACAACCTTTATATTTGATATTACTTACTGTAGTGTAGGCCAGTATATTAAAAATGGGTTCAAATAATTGCCGCATACTAAAACCTGGGCTGAAGACAGTTTGTGTCTTTATTTGGTCTGCAGGGGCTAAACGGCTGTTTGCACTCCTCATGGTATTGCCGTGCAGTTCCCTGGATTTCCGAATGGATTTCAGTGTGACTCAGTTGTCTCAAAAGTTCCGTCAGTGATGTCAGTCAATATGCCAGAATTAACACCTATCAAATATTGGACTTACCAATGGCTGTTTAAATGCTATATTGCATTATTTTCTGATTTGTCTTATAGTGTACATTAAAAACATACCTGGAGTTGTATTTAGTTTCATTCACACATATTTTGCACACAAACCCTGTAAATTTAGGCTCTCAAACTAAAAACACTCTGTTCCACCTTGTGATATCATGTGGTAATATGGGAAGTGCTTAGTGTTTTAAAACTCCATATACCTTCACTAGAATAATTCAGATAATTTCGTCCTTGAAATTGCTGTTAATTTGAAAACTACTGCTTCATGACATCATAAGGTGAAATAGAGCATTTTGAGCTTTGGAGATGTAGACAGATTAAGATTACTCAAACATTTTTGATGAGGTAACAACACTCTAACATGGCTTAAAACTGACAAGAGTCAATTTTGTGAAAAACAGGACCTTTAAAGGATTAGAATCTCCCAAATGTAACAAATGAACAACTTTTAATCTCTGGCATGGATCCAATTCCTCATGACAAGTGTGTGAATGATGCGCAGCTCTCATACAGTGTTAGCTCAGTTTGAACGTCACATTCTGAATTATGGCGTTATGAGAAAGACTTAGCTGTCAGTCTGCCTCAAGCATGTTGCTGAATCCCTCTTCGGCCCACATTTATTGTATCCTGTCAGACAAAATTGTGGAAAAACATATAAAAATCAGAATTTAATCGTGATGGGTATATGTCATGCGCCATGTCCCACAAATGTATTTCCATCTGCCTCTTTGGCCTATTCCAGCTTTATTTCTGTGGAGAGTGAGAGCTGCACCAGGAAACCGCTAAGCCAGCCGCCTGATGGCATCAAAGAGACCTGCCCATGATCTCACTCGCACCAGTTTCCTACAGACAGGTTTGTCATCCATCTTTGCTCCTCACCCCCTGTTTCCATGGAGCAGCCACAGCCACATTCTACAGTATATACCCCAGATATTTATAAAGAAAGGACTGTCTCCCTACCCAGAGAGTACTGTGAAGACCTAACCAAGCATCTGTGCTACATGGGACAAGAAGACTATTGAAATGTATGGCACAGGTGAAAAAACTTCATCTTGATTCTAAAGGGGAAAAGTGCTTCCTGGTCCAAACTGCAGAACAGGTCCTGCCTCTTCATAGAGATATTACATTGTATCAAGCATTTGATTTTCAGTTAGGTGTTTTAAATGTTTTAGGTGTAAGTCATATTTTTTTTTAATGCAAGAACATACAGAGCTGCAGATGGGGGTAGGGGGTAGGTGAAAATGACTGAAAATTCTGAGCACTCAAGTCTTGAACTAAGAACAATACAGCATAACTCAAACATTAATGAATCATTTGAAAGTCTGAGTAAGTTAAAGGTGATGAAACACTGTTACAGCATGCTTAGAAGTTTTTAGAATACTCATGTCCCCTTGGCAGTACTTTGGCAGTAACGATATCCAAATCTCACAATACGATATCGTCATGGTATGCATGTCACGGTATGATATTTACTGAGATATCGTGGGAAAGCTCACAATATGGTGAGGAGGCTCACAATTAGGGATGTAACAATATCCAAATCTCTTGGTATGATATTTTCTTGATTTACATCTCACAGTACGATATTTATTGCGATATTTTGTGGAGGCTAACAAAACTGTTAATATGCTACTTTTTTCTCTTAAAATGCCTTGATAAGACTTAATCCAAAGAACTAAGACTTAAAAGTGCTTAGAACTGTTATTTCTTGTAGTCTACACTGAAATGGAGCAAAGGATCATGGTCTATGTAGTTCCCTCTGTCTTTTTTGCTATTGCTAAAACTTATTTTAAGTAACTTATTTTAAGCAAAGACTTGTAATTCGGTCCACGATATTATTGTGAGAACTTTGATGATACGATATCACGACATTTCGGTTATTGTTAAACCTAGTTCTTAAGGTTCAGAAATGTGAACTCAAGGAAAGAAATTATTATGACAACATATGCATTGTATGGGTGGCAGCCTAAACTGGATTTTAAGACTTGGACTTTCATTGAATCATGTTTAGTGTGCTATTTTTTGGTACCTAACTTGGCTTGTGTGTATAAACTCCATAGAAACGCCAGTCTCCAGCAGACATTGAGTAAATCCAAACCTTGCTTTTCCTCATAAAATCATTTGTATATTCACACACACAAACTGCTGCCCCCCTCCACCCCCTCCACACACTGGGGCACCACAGGCTCCGCACACACGGCTTCTCATATGGAATATCGTGGGTGGCGCTGGACCGGTGGAGCGCTCTGTAAATAGCTCGGGAGCAACCCCACCATTTCAACGACCCAAATTTCCTTTTCTGAGGTCGGCTGCCCGGGATACAAGTGCTGCAGTGCAAGCCTCCAGTCGCCACGGTAACCACAACGGCCACGCTCTCGGCACTTCAGAGCGACCACGCCACAGCACGGGGGGTGTCCAGATGGCTCACACACACACCTCCTGCGTGCATATACAAGACGCAGCCATGCATTCAGCTGTACATACATGCACTTCCTCCTACACGTACAGTATATAGTCTGTATGATGGAAGACGTATCATTAAGACACCAGCATAGATACATGGAGCTGTACTCTGTCGCGGGACAGTGGGCGGGAGCAGGGATGATGTTTGTGTACAGAGCATGTAGGAGTTTTGACTCTAAGCGTTTGTGACACTGGTTTGTATTTTATATGTGAGTGTGTGTTTGTTGGCAGGGCCGTCCTCCACAGACTGAGAGATGGAAAAACATTCAGATGGACACGGCCCTCACCACCCAAACCACATATCAGTTCAATTTCATGTAGAGGCCTTCCCACTGCAGGTACTGTGTACACTGGTCAGCTAGGAGTCAAGGAGGAAAACAACATCAAAATCAAGCAATGTAAAGCTTTTGGATGGAGGTGACTCGGTTGTAAAAGGGTCTGTCTGAAAATGAAAGGTTCAGTGAGTCTCTAGTGGAAGGTAGAAAGTTTGAAAAAAGGTAAAACTGACTCTCTGACCACTCATTTACCTGGGATCTACTTGCTCCAACTGATGTGCTTCGAAATGATTCAGCAAACAAAATTATTTAAAAAATGTTTTGCTGTGATAATGTTAGAATAACCCTTTAAAGGCTCCCACTACAACTGTTTGTTTTGAAGTTACATAACACACAACAAATTGCAAAGCTAATTTTGTTGCACTTAAAGGAAATGTAAATGAAGCGTAAAGAACAGTTAAACATGAGGTTAGGATGACTACAGTCTGAAAGTATACGGCCCATGTCTCTCCATCAAAGTCTTTGTTTGTAGTGGAGTCTCTGACTGGTGCCATTCATGTCGGCCATTTTTAAACCAGGACAGGATTTTATGGGCCTTCACTGAGGACCTCTTGCTTCCTTTTCCTGTGGTTTGGCCTTGGGCTGAGCTGTCGGACTGAGAGGGCTGTAGATGCTCCGCTTTGGCAGCGTCTCCACGGAGCGCCCCGACCAGACAAAAGAGCAGAGAGAAATACAGCCATTTATTTATATTCGCTGTGGTTTTGCGTGTTGCGTCCTAGACATTCAGACCCCGGCTGGATATTCCAACTCGGGATGAAGACAGACGGATGGCTTTCCATTGACACAGTTAAAGGAACTCTGGGATTAATGTCAGATCCATATGTGTTAATCGAGTGAGAGCGTTTCATGTGCGGTCCCTACCCAAACCCGTAAAACTATTCTCAAGCAAAATACAGTACACTTCTCTTCAAATGTGAGGGCTTTTAGTGACAGCAACTGGGAAAATATGATATCGGAACGCATCTGATTTGGTCGTTCTAGATGACTTCACCATTGTCAAGGCATGGAAGTAATTTGGAGGCTTCCCTGGATCGCGAGCACGCTCAAAAATCGTCAAAACCTGAACATTTTTGGAAGCGCGTGCACACACAGATACACACACAAACACACGCAAACACACACACACACACTGGTTAAAAACTGGGGAGAACAAAAGAAATCCAATAGAACCTGCGGTGGCCTGACTCACAGAACGCACAGCTTTTCTATGTGGGAGAGCCCGTAAAAGAGTATTTCTATATGGCCGTGGAGGAGGGCTGGGTATGTTCACACAGTGCTCCTGCTGGCCTCCTCACTTGTACACACACAGTAGTGGCTGCGGCTTCTCCAGACCTCACTGGTCAGGAGCCTGTGCCAAAAGCAGACCTCGTCCTGGAACACTGGCCCGGCTTCGGAGTCGCCAGTTTTCTCCCGACCTCGCTTCAAAATACACTGCGGCTTCCACGAACAGCACGCTCAGCAGTAGGGAGGCCAGGCACGGAAAATTTAGACACTAGAGAAAGAAATGTTTAAAAAAAAAAAAAAAGAGAAGAAGAAGAGAGAGGGAGAGTGAGAGAGAAAGAGAGAGAGGGGCGCTCACAATTTATGTGCTCATTCACGTTTGCGGTTGTGAGAATTTTGTTAATGCTTTAAACATATTTGTGTAATAGCAGAGTTCTCACAGTGGAGCTCTGTGCTTGAAAGTGAAAGAAAAAAGAGGAGGACTACTGTAACAATGATGGGATTATGTTTCTGTTGACTGTAAGCAGCTGCATGTAAGAGCATATAGTAATGGGAATGAGCTGTGAAAAAGTAGAACACCATAAGATTGATTAGACTAGATTCAAATCGTAGCATTAAGTCGATCCAAATTTGGAAAGAAGTAGTTGGTCACGTATCCTTGCATACTTTCAAATCTGCGCATAAGAATAAGAGGCTTTCCTAATGACTGCAGAGGTGGGAAGAATTCAGTTACGTTCACTTGAATAACTTTTAAATCAAAGTGTACTTTTTAGAGTTTTTCAACATACTTGAGAAATACTAAAAAAATGTCTGTTTTCACTTATCCCTTCGCTCCACCCATTACTCTGTACTTACTTAGAAAATTCAGTCTTTGAACAGGAAGTCAATGGAACTAAATGGATTTAAATCACATTGGGGTTTTATAATGTACAAAATCTGTGGTAATAATTTTACTCAGAAATCAGAAATCATATAGTACTCAAGTACTAGTTTCTCCAAATCATATGGGTGACATGGCTACACACCTCTACTGGTGTTAACCCATAATAATCCAAAATTCAAACTGAACCAATCCAATAATTGCTATTCCAGTATACAGCAGGTGCAAACAAAAGAGAAAAGTTAAAAGAAACTTGTGTTAAGTGTTGTGTTACTCTTACAATTGTTGTGTTAGCCTTACAGTTGTATATTAACAATGTCACATGTCAAGCAATAAAACTTAAATACTTTAAACCATTGACAAGTTGCTATATATAAACCTAAGAGATTTTCAAAACAAAACATCTCCGGTCGTGATAAGTTGTGTTTTGTTGTGTTTTGTTGTGCACGCCTTTAGTCACTCCCTCTGCTCTCCTCTGACAGTTCACCTGACATTAGTATCTTAATAACACCTTGTCTTCCTAATAGCGTGTGTTATTGGCGCTGCACCCTGTAATCTCCTCCTTCTTGACGTGGCGATGATTCAAAATATTAAAGCGGGCTGCGCTGTGGGCCTACTGTACAAGCCCCGTGAACACAAATACTCTGTCATAGTGATCTCACCACAGCCAAAGAGGCGGCACAGTCAACAGTGTGGATCTGATTCAGGCACACACAAGGGGTTGTTTGTGTGGCCTCCTGCTAATGGTGGAAAAACTAAGCTGCTTTACAATCAAATATTGTTTCTGGATATGTGTGGGGGTGCACGTCATGGCTACAATTGTTTGCTCCAAAAACGTGCTTTATGACGATATAAGATTTACAAAAAATGTATTGACATTGATATTGTGATACTAAATTGAGTGATACAGTATCGTGATCTTGCTGTATCAATATATCGAGTATTTTCTCATATTTTTAGTAAATCAGTGTGAGTGCTACAGTTTTGTTCCTTGTTTAAAGGAAGTATTTTATATTTACTGTTTTTAATACTGTATTTGAATCTTAAAAAATAGTGGTATATCATGTGCAATTTAACAATTCTTGCATGCGTCTCCATATCATACCAAATTGTGAGGAACCCTGTGATTCCAAGCCCTTGTACTGATCCTCAGTGGCAATGGCTTGAGTAAAACTTGTAAAAAATCATGTAATTATAGTAGTGTGGAAGTGCATCTGGTCTATATAAATTTTAAGTACAGTACACTCAATCTCCAGTCAAAACTAAACAAAAATCACACGGATTTTCCTAAGAATCAGCATAGACCCTTTAAAAGTTTCCAAACAAATACATTCAAAATTCTGGAATTGAATCAACTTGAGGCAAAAGTAAAGAGGAACATTCATGAGATGAAATTTAAAGGAGAAACTGGGATTAGCTGCACAATATCATAAAAAGTAAAAAAAAAAATCTACCCTGGAAATTCAAAATGATAATTATAATTTTTATTGGTTATAAAACAGATTTTGACATTACACATTTTGCCTCCAATTGTCTCCATTGTGCAATTTCCTTAACATTCTGAAGACAACTTTTCTAGTTCCAATACTTTTAGCCAAGCTCAACCAGTACCAGTGCAGAGACAGAAAGTATCTACAATAAATACTTAATAAATGCCACAAAACCAATCCTAATTAACTTATTAAATTAATTATAGAACAGATTAAAGTACAGTACAGTACAGCACAGTACAATACTATGTTATGGGCCAACAGCAGCTTGTAAAAGTCTTGATTGATCGGTACAATCTTGAGCCAACACCCTGGAACGAATACCAGATTGAAGTTTTTTTCCTTTTCGAAGAAGTCAACATCATGGCAAAAGTACTATATTTTTTCCACTACAATTTTGCAGCGCTGTATATAAGCAAGTACTAACATCAAACTAACATAAAACTTAAAAGTGGACTAACAGTGCCTTCATTTTGTCAAGCCGAAACCTACTCCTTGAAGTACTTTTACCACCACAGAAGGTACAAAGTTGTGGTTGAAAGCAGGTGAGGAGGCTGCCACATAAGAACAGGTAGGTCTGGTTCAAGCGCAATCGGAGCGTTGTATCAAAGATAGTGGAAACTGTGACACCGCGCCGCTATTCTCCTTTCATGATTTTATGTGGCTGAGAATCCACCATGCGTCAGGTGTTCTGTCCAGACTTCCTTGTACATAGACATAAAGAGATCTGAGGAGGGGGACGTTTGATGCTGTCGCTGTGGCCCCATCCTGTCTGGCTTAACGCTAATCCTGCTACACAAATTAGTACACAAACTCAGCATACCTACACAGGAAATATAAACAGCCAGATACTTTATGACCCCATCGACCTTTTAAAATGCTATGTCATCAGAATCTGCAATATTCCAGATTAGAGGCAACTACAAGTAAACCATGATAGGGTTTTTCGATGATAACTGACATCAGATGTAAATGGTTATGATTTTGAGTCTGAAGAAATAAGCAATGATTTTGAATTTCCAGTTTGTAGAATTGTTAGTTAGTTTCGCTCTGTTACAAAGGATGGAAAAATACTATACTGTTTCAGCCTCATAATGGTATTTGAGCTTCACAAAAAGTACAATTTGTGGTAAAGTATATGTGTTGATAAAAATTAAAAACGATTGTGTTGTATTTGTCCAGTAAAACCAAGAATGTTGCCTACATGAAAAATTGTGTCTAATGTTCTGGTTTAATTTCCTATTAAACCAAAAAAATATGTCTTAAAATTGTGTTCTGGCATCCTTTAAATGGTTTTCACTTGCCAAACCATCTTGAGTTCTCATAATTTGTGAAGTTTTTTTCCATTGGAATTGCATGCATTCCGTTCCCCTTCACTTGCCTCCATTCTGTTATTTAGCTGTATTTGTTTAGAAATTTTTAAAGGGTCCATAACAAACGTGAGCTTGTATTATAACTATATGACAATGCAGCTTTAAAATGGTGGTAGCAGAAAGTTTAGCTGGCAGTAGTTCCAATCGGCCTGGGTCTTTATGGATAGGAAAATATTGTGGTTTTGGACGCGGTGCATGCTTTTGGAAACATGTTTTGTCTAGTGCGTTTTACACACCTCATCACACTTGAGCTCACAGTGAGTAATGATGGGCAGACTGGCCTGTGGCTCCGGGATGACACAAGGGAAACGCTTCAGGAAATATAAGGGAGAGAGAGAGGAGAGAGATGACATAAGCAACTACTGCACTTTGGGAAAGAATAGCAAATGATAAGATTCAACTTGTGTTAGGTTAAGCTAGAACCAAGAGAAAACATATTAACTACATCATAATTAACCTTAATAAAGCTAGAACAAGACTTAATTCATGATGAAAAAAGATATTAAAGTGGCTGTAGCCAAATTTTGTCATGTAATAAGATTTGTTTTGCCCCAGTACAGATATAAAAACAGATTAAAAACAGCCTGCCTGCTGTCTGCATCTAATTATAGAGCATTTTATTCCCATGCTAGGTGGCGTTAGCATTGCCATGATCACAAAACTCCACTCTGGCCTCTCAAAGTTGTAAAAAGCATTTAAAAACTCATTGTGGTGAATAATTGGGATGCTCTGAATGCATTAGGAAAGTGAGCAATAAATGTGGACAGTGAAAACGACTTAAAATGAACTGGTTTTGTTGTTTCCATTTTGAAGTTTGAAGTTTTGAAGCACATTTTGTTACTAAGCCTTAATGATTCTTAATAAACTATTTGTTCATAATGAATTAAGTCTTTGTTCATGTCTTATTAAAGTGTTACTAGGATGTTTTAAGTTAATATCATGACTGAATGTAGCTGGTTACATAGAGCTTTACAATAAAACTATGTGAAATCAGTTTTGTAATGTATTTTGTAAAAGAGACTGAATAGATAGCGGTTGTAGAACTTGTTGAGACAAGTTTATCTACAAATTCTGGATTCAGACGTGTTTGCCTATAAATGCCAGGAGCAAGTCTTCCACAAACACAGTAAAAAAAACTTGACATTTAACCATTTCAGTTTTCAAAATATGAACTTTGAAATCTATTGCTTATTTCAGTACAAGCTTGCATGTGTATTCATTAACTATCTATAAACTTGAGGATGGTTGGCATGGTAACCAAAAACCAATGCAAATCAAAAATAGAAAAACATAAAGTTTTGCGAATGTGAAAACTGTCAGTCACGGAACTCCATGGCAACGGGGCGTGGAGGAGGGGCTCATTAGCGAAGAAGGCGAGCGAGGGGGGAGGGAGGGAGAGAGGGGAGGGGGGTTGCACTTCCTGTCTCCATTCCTCCAGCCCACATCTCTAGCAGCAGCAGCAGCAGCAGAAGAAGGGGGACTGGGCTGGACTGCGGACCACATGACATTCTGAGCTCGCCGACTGATGTGCTCCCTCCCTCCTCTCCCTGTCCCTCCCTCCTCCTCCCCCCCTCCTCCTCCTCCTCTCTGGGTTCCCGTCTCCTCCCTCGCTCCCTCCCTTTCCTCCAGCCTTCAAAGCTTCGACATGTCATCTCCAGCCACAAAAACAGAGGTGGGAAGACTCACTGGCGCTACCGCTGCCTCAGGGTGTCTGGCACTAAAGCTGCCTGCAAATACAAGAGCTGGGGAGAGGAAAGAGGGAAGGAGCGAAGGAGGGAGGAGAGAGGAGACAGAAGAGAGAGAGAAGGGAGCTTAGGACTTAGAGTTGTGGTATCAAAGTGTGCGTGGACAAGAGTGGTTATTAAGGTCAGCATGGCCGTCAAGCAACTGCAGAATAAATAAAATAGAAAGACTGAGGGTTTTGATTTGGAAAAAAAAACTAATTGCAATTTCTGACACAACTCTATTGCAATCTAGATAAGTTTTTGCAATGCATGTTTTGAAAGTAGGATTCTGATTAAAGTACTCATTGTAAACAACTCCAAGAGTTTAATGAAACATGATCTGATACAGTTAAAACTAAAACTTACAATTTTAGAACATTTTTGTAGAGGCCTAAACTACAGACAGAAGAAAAAAAAATCTATAAAAAGACAAGATAGTTTGTTCTTCGCAGATGACATTCTATTAGCTAAATAATTACAGCCTTTGCGATTTGACAAAAGTGCTAAAAAAAAATTTAGATTTTGATTGCGATATATAGTGTAGTGCTGCTTTTGAGTGTTACAGTCTCTAAAGAAAATTGGAAGAATGCATTTGCAAGCTGTGTGGTCGGTACCAGCGTTGCCACCGCAAAAACACAATGATAATAGCTGTAAGGTTTGGACAAATAGGATAAATCGTACTTTGCCTAATGGGAAATGTATGGAAACCTCAAGCCTGTAATTGAATGTATCTTGTGTGATTGTAGTGTCCCATTTCTTCGTGTTGAATTTTCGCTCACTGTAAAGGCAAAAACAGTGAAAAATGTGTCCAAATGGTGCAGGATGGATACCGCAGAATTTGCAGATTGATTTAAGGAGCAATTATGCACTTGGCTTTTGAACCTCTGAGGGTTTTTGGGAATGAATAAGTAAGATTGGCCACGCGACAAAGTAAGCAGTGCACTTCTGACCATAGGGGAACTCACTAAGGGCCCTTCAGAAAGTGTCCGTGAAGCCACAAAAGCCCGGCAAACAAGAACAACAGTAACTTGGCCAATTAGGCAACTCAGGGGACGAGGTTCGGCCCTAAGAGAGGACGCACAATGGGACAATTCTAACCACACTTAAACCTGTCTTTAATTAAAATCATGTTACACCACCATCTGAGTGTAAATAAAGACTCACACAGATATATTTGTCACGCTGTTCGAAGGCACACTCCCAGTCCAGATACTTTAGATACTTTGAACAAAAACAACATATGGTATTGTCTATGTGATTTTCAGAAGTGTGAGATGTATTGAAAAATGGATACGACTGCAATTTATGTTCTGGAAATAAGCAAAGATACAATATCATGTATACTGTCAAAATTACAACAAAAACAACTGATTCAACATAAAAAACTGAAATGTCTGGTGTAATCTTCTTTTTAAAAAAAAGTATAAAGTAGTATTTCTGCACTTTTGTGGTTACAATGTTATGCACATTTTCACGCATTCCTGATGTGAGATACTTGTCTGAATATTGTTATAGTTGTATCAAAAATATAAATGAAAAAAAAAATGTAAACATATCACCTACCCCTATTCTCATGTGAGTCTATTTCTTTAAAAGGTATGACAAAGACTATGTGAACATGCAAATAAGTAAGAAAATATGAGAACTAACCTATGCTGCCTACCTGTTGAACCTGTAAAGTAACAAGTCACCACATCACCTTAAAGTGAAGTTCAGAGAGTTTTCTCTGCAGTGTCAGACCTGAGATGACACCTTGAACATGCAAACTACGGTTACACATGTCTCACCCACGTTTAGCATTAATTTGTCAAGTCCATTTCGTGCTAATTATTTTCTCATAACAAAAAACTGTGACACGTGACTGTAGAAAAGTGGCTTTGTCATGTATTATAATGCATTTCTGAGCGTATTGTCCTAAAAATAGCAAAATGGAGAAAATTGTTTGAAAAGAGTTGTTCTAGTGTGTGGCAATTAAGTTAGAATTGCCTTATGATGTACAGTACTTTTATTTACAGTGTTATTAGTACAATTATAGGATTAGTCTCATCTGTGTCGCATCTGTTTGAACTTCTAAGCACATTTACCTTACATCGAAAAGTATGAGTGTAAACTGCAGAGCCATTTTGGGCACATTTACATGGCTAGTATTATTCAACTGATTAAACTAATCCTACAATACAATAGTTACTAGTAGATCAGATTTTAGGTATGTGTTTACAAGTACAAGAGAAACCTGATCACCAAGAACACCAGGTGGCATGTGTCAGTTAAACAAAGTATTTAAATTAACCCTTGTATATGGAAGATAAAGTACAATGAATATGAATACAACTCCTTAAATCTTTGACATTTTCTGTTTCATTTTTATCTTTGCCAAATTAGTTTACTCTTTTTGCCTTTTTTTCATAATTAAAAACACAATCACACAATCACCTCAATCAGAAAGAAATCCAATTACTCACATCAGACTGACATCAGATCAGACCTAACTGTTTACATACCATTTTAATAATCTCTCATCTATTATCTGATAATCATTATGCTTTATTTGACACCCGTCTCTTGTTATTTTTGCAACTCATTTTGAATTTATAATTACAATTTATAGTTTTACTCTCTCTCTGTTATTATACTATATTCATGTTATATTCATTGTACTTTATTATTATTATATCATGATGTGTGAGCCACTGTGTCCAAATCATTTCCCTTGTGGATTAATAAAATTTGTTAAAGTCTAAGCCTAACTTCAGAAATCAGATAATCACGATCAAGTATTTGGTGTGTGTAAACATAGTCAGTGAGCAATGGTACTTTGAGATAAAATAATAAAAGTACTCAAGTATAACTCTTACAACTCTAAACCCAATTCGACTGAGGCACCCTAGCGCCTGACATCACCTTAAGGAGAGCATGACCAGCAGGACGTGGCACTGTGGCGTGTGTGTGCGTGTGTGCGTGAGGTCGGGGAATGCCTTTATCAGTGGATCTGTGATGACATTTCCTCTTAAGGTGTTTACATTGCATGCCCGCTCCCTGTCACAGTTGTGTCAAATTTGCCTATGGAGCGTGTCAAAGCACCTGCAGCCTGAGTCAACATGGAGCCCGCTACCTCTGTGCTGTGTACCGGACCAGAATCATAGAGAGCCCCTCCAGTCTGTGTGCATGCAAAAGCACGAGCACAGACACTGGTATGAGGACTGGAAGGAGCCAAATTTATGCCTTTGTAAAGAAACCACAGCAAAGCGCCACAAGGCAAAAAACGAGAAAAACAACTCAAAGAACAAGAGTTAGGCATTTCAGGCTAACTGTGAAAAGATCAATTATAAAAGCATGTTCTCCTGGTTCAACCACCTGTTTTGTCATGCTGTGGTATCCATTACCATACAGTATCTATTCTAATACTTGGCTAGAGGTTACCAAGGCTTAACTAGAAAGTGAAAATCACACATCACTCAAATGACTTACCTGCTATTTATCTATTTAATCTGTCCGTCTGCTGCGCTGTAGATAATAGTCATAGTCACTCATTGTACAAATAATAGAATATACTGAAGACACATTACCTGCAATTTATTTGTGTCCATATGCTGCACTGTTCAGAACTACAGTCAGAGATTGTGCGAAGTTGATTGTGTAAGTTTTGTAACCTTATAGCTTTATTCTTCTGGCACCGTGTTGCATTAGTTTTGTCTATTGTAAATCGTTATAGTATATCTATCTATAGTATCTTGATCTTGGTTTTGATTGCATGTTCATATTTTCCTGCTGTTCTTGACCTTTGAGTTGCAACACTGTAATTTCCCCACTGTTGGACAAATAGAGGATTATCTTATCTTATAAAGTGAGACAGGTTGCTCCAAGTATTTAGAGCATACTGGAGTTAAATTATATGTTTATTATGACAAAATGCTGCAAAAAACTAAGATATTTTTTTACTTCTTATAAAATTGGGTCCAGAATTCTTTCCCAATAATTCATTTTTTATTGTGAGCTACAAACTTTTTTATGTTTTAGTTCTCAACCCACTTCAAGATGTTTTATTTGTTAAGTCATATCTCTATCTGAACTATAATACTATACACTTAGAAGCTTTTGCATAAATATTGAGTAACTGTAAAATAAAAAAAATAGTTGTGATCACAACCAATTTGTAAAAAAAAGGTGAAAAAGGAGAAGGTACATTTTAGATTAATAATATTTCATATTTTTGATAGCAGACAGCTAGGACTGGACCATAAGATGTAAACTGTGTGTTTTCTTACCATGAGAAGATTTTGGCATCACTCGCAGAATCAATTCTGTTTGTATCCTGTTAAAAAAAGTACTTTAAGTCAGACAAGCTTCATATAGTCTACAGTATGTGACACATATACAAGTAATAGTTTACATACCCATCCATTGGTTTGTACCATCAAAATAATATAGATTTTGATTGAAACAGGTTTTGGACAGCACACAGCCACTTCTAATGTATCCACAATATGACTTTGTTTTTGGCATGAAACAGTGAAAACCATTTTATAAAGATGTGAACAAGCCACAGAATGTCCAATAAACATGTTCTGTGTTTGTTCCAGTGAGGGTCCCCTTTGTAGTGTCAAATACAATGCTGACACTTAGCTGTTTTCATTTGCTAAAAATTACACAGTTGGACCACATAAAAACACACCACACATTACGAGTGTCAAGTAAAATTATGGAAAGCAGCATTCTGTCATATTTCTGTACATACCAGTGAAACTTGAGTTGTACAATGTTTTTTGCACAACTTTTTAGCCAAGTCAGAAATCAACAAATGGGCAAGTGCGTAATTTATTTGTGGAGCAACAGTGACCCCTGGTGGAGTACGGTACATTCTATTATACATTAAATGAGGAAACCTTTGCAACCTAT
Source organism: Boleophthalmus pectinirostris (assembly GCF_026225935.1). Lineage (NCBI taxonomy): Eukaryota > Metazoa > Chordata > Actinopteri > Gobiiformes > Gobiidae > Boleophthalmus > Boleophthalmus pectinirostris. Next base: position 11,769,284 of record NW_026571047.1, on the reverse strand, counting down.
CTGTCAAACTAATAAAAAAAATAATAAATTAGGTATGCTATTACTTTATGTAATCTATTTTTATTCTAATCGCACCATCTTTTGTTATGTACTACGCACCCGACTGACCCGCTGCTGTAAATCTGTTACCGTGTGAATGGGACTCATTTGTACGCGTTAAGCCAGATCTAGATGCTGTGGCGATAGCAGGTTTAGTTTTGGGGTTTAAGCTGCTCTACAAGCCCATAAATAATACACGATGATATCAGGGCTAAACTCACCACATCCACGGGGCTCGACACATCTGATAATGCGGTTTCTGTCAACAACGGATTACGCATGCAACGTAAGCAAGAAAAAAGTGGCAATAATGGTAAAGTTAGGGAGCGCCACCCTGTGATTGGAATATAAAAAGCCTGTGCCTGTATAAACCCTTAAATTAAAAATAAAAAAAATAAATAAAAATACATGTTGTAAACATGAATGAAAACTAAATAGACTAAATACTTTAAAGATGCTTGTGCTCTAACCTCTATATTGAAGACAGAAATGCATGTATGCTTCCTGACTGGCCAATCTGCTTGAAAACAAAACATGCCAAATGAAAACAACAACTAATTGGTCATCATGTCCATAAATCAACATTACAATTTTTCTGTTTCAATGTCATTTCAGTGTTTACCTCTGTATATATTGAGGGACAGACATAGGTCATGTTTCAAAAATACGCTTTTACCTTTCCGCTCTTTTGAACAAGACATGCTGTTTTGTTTTGCTTTGTTTTGTTTTTTGTTTTGTTTAAGTTTTTTAGTTTTTTAGTTTTTAATGTAGGCTATGTTTTCTATGTGTTGAGAATAAAACTAACTAACTAACTTATAGGCATTATTGTTATAAGCTACAATAGTGATAAAGGGCTAAAAGGAGATTTTACTGTCAGGTGGACAGCAGCCTTCACAGAAGCTTTGCAGCTGCAATAGTGAGTTTAACCTTGAGCATATGTTACAACTCCCCATGAAACTATCACCATATTTATGATATGGACACTCCAAGAAAGAACACAGTAGGCCGACTGACTCAAAAATGAAAGAATAACATCAGAAGCAACTTGTGGTAGCAATAGAGGAGCAGTCACTGACAAAAGGCTTTATAATACTCTTTTTGTTTTTTGTTTCTTTATTTGTATTTCTGGATGCATAAGCTCAATCAATGTTACAGTGAAATTCTAATCTTAGCATATCTGCATATTGAAATGGTTTAGGCCCCAGAACACAGTGGATGGTGGTTTGTATTAAGTGTAACCACAGATAAATGAGACACAGACACAGTGTGCCGTGTGTGTCGTGTACCATTACAGTTGGAAGTAATGATGACTTCTGTAGTAGGATTACAATAGTTCAGTAAGCCCCATAAGACACTAGTTACTCACTTCTAATAAATGTTTCATATGAAGCACAAGGGAGCGTATCAAAAACACAACAGATGTAGTTCACAGTGTTTACATTGAGACTGAAATCTGATTTACACCACAGACAGTAGCAACTCAAGGGATTCTTCTTCACATTAAAGCACAAATCGAATCCGTATGTCTGAATGCATCATATAAAAATACAGTTTTATCCATGTTGGGGCAACTTTTATTATTGAAAGTTCCTATATTGTGTTTTAAAGGTCTATATTATATTTTGTTTCATTCTCATATGTTTGAGTAACCCTTTATTATTAGTGTGCCTACAGCTCCAAAGCTCAAAATACTCTGTTCCACCTTCTGATCTGACCCCATGAAGCAGTAGGTTTCAAGTTAACAATTTTTAACGTTTTTCATTTATTTATTTATTTATTTATTTCAGTAGAGATCCAAATGATTCTAGTGAAAGTGTGTGGATGATGGAAGAGTGTTCAGCCTAAATATGCAGGGTTTGTGTGTTAAAACAAGTGTGAATGAAAGAAAACACAACTCCAGGTCAGATCTGAAAATAGCGCAATATGTTTTTTTTCAGTGTATATGCTGAAAATGAAATTGCAGAATTAAATGGAAAATATTAATGGCTTTCCCATGTGGAACTGAGCCCAAAGATGGGATGTGCTAAATTATCTTTGGTTTGGTCCTCTCAAAGTCTATAATTTTCCAAAATTCCTAAAGCCATATTTTCAACAGTCATGTGAACTTGATTAGCCCAAAATGAAGAAGCACACAGGAAACACAAATAAAACCAATAGGAACAGATTTTGTATTATTTTGATTTTAAACATGAACTATGTATGTAACTTTTCTGGAGCGGGGCCATCACTGCTTGATGTTACTGAGTTGCCTGATGTTGCCACTTCATATCATACTGTGAAACATTCTAGGCAAAGGAATAACATCTCCCTAGAGACAGTACTCATGCGTTCATAGACCACTGCCAAAACAATCTTGACAGAAGTAGATCTTGTTCAAATTCTTTGTGATCTCAAAATAATCCTCCCTTAAAAGTGCTCTATGTCACTTTTCTGAATGAAAGTTTGAAATGCCTTGCCTGGAATGTTCCACATGGCAATTAGCAGTGAGCTGGGTCATCTCTCCACAGGTCTGACCTGTAACATGATGTTACGGCCCCAGGCCTTAGTTGTAATATTTCTGCAGAGTTCTCTTGATTCCTGCTGCAGGAGTCCTGGTCTGTGATTGGTGGGGCAAGTCGACGCCCACCTCACCTGCAGCCACCTCCCCCTATTTAAGGAGATTGCCAGCACCTGTTTGGGGCTGCTGGCCTTGGTGGCCAGTATGCCATTTTGGTTTTGTGTTTGTGTGTTAGTTTAGTTCTGTTTTGTGCCTTTTTTGATTTGGTCACTCGATTCTGTTTGTGGGTTTATGTGGTTTAATTTGGGGAACTTGTGTTTTAGTTTAGTGTGTGTCCCTAAGTTTTACCACTGGTTTTTGTGTAAGCCTGCGTGATCCCTTTTCTGGCACAAAACTCTGTTTATTCTGTTGTTCTGTTTCTTAGTTTAGGTTGTTTTCTGTATATTTTTTGTGTTTTGTTAATTTACCTTTACATTCCTGTTAATTAAACATAACTTAATTTATTCCATTTTACATCTTGGTTTTATTTTTGTTACTTCCCTCACCCCAAACGAGCTGGGTCGTAACACATGACCTCGTGGCATCACCTTTATGAAGAAAAGTTACATAATGCACCTTCATATTATACAAAATCTATGTGGAAAAGGACGGTCAGGGCTAACACATAAGTGCTCACATGAGCTCACAGGCCACTGCCAAGCTATTGCATCCCAAACTGTTGCTCCTTGTGATTTAGGCTATATAAAAATTATCCCCCCTTAATGAATGGTGCATAAATGATCAAAATAAATGCAACTACTGCTTATTGGATTTGAAATATACTGAACCTGCATGACATCAGAACATGCAGAGGTCACCATAAAACTATGAATCACCATCGACAAACAGTCCAGCCAAATCCTCAGACCTCAGCCCCGGTGAGCAGGGGCCTGCGTCAGCCGGTCCCCTGTCATTACACCAGCTCTTTGTGACTAAACCATTTCATATGTTAATTCATCTCTTGTGATTCCTTTTGATTCCTCTCTCCATGTTAGCAGTGCACACATGCATGAGGACTGTTCAGCTCTAATTGCCTTTTGAGGGATAATTGTCCCGCTGCTTTTCTTGCTCAGAAGCACCTGTGTCCGGATCAAAGCTCTGGATGTTTGGATCGGCTTTGTTTCAAGTGGGGCTTCTTACAAGTACATATTGTCAAATAATTGGCTCTCCAGACATTTCTATAGCATTTGGAACATTTTCCAATTTGTTGTAGGAAAATTGTTGTATTAAAACATTTCTTTAAGATCATGAAATTATGGTTTGTGTCAAAACAGTTTCTGTAGGTTAAATGTATAGCTTGTGTTTTATACAGTGTTTCAAAGTCAGTGTTAGAAGTGAAACCTCTGATGTCAAAGGGGCTACCAAGTCAACTGGCTACTAATAAAATTCTATATCTTCAAAGGGTGGGGTTATATTTAAAAGGTGGCCAGGAGCATCTGCCATATCAAAGGGACACAGTTACAAATATTTATGAACAAACACTAGCTTATAACATGTGTCTATTTCAAATGTAAATATTTGGTTTAGTGTCTTTGATAAGCAAGTAGTCAATTAGGAATAGACTAGTTTTATGTATTAGGAATCACTCGGGAAATCTATGGTTATATGAAGGGGGCGCGGCTTTAAAAATAGGAAATAAATGATGTAATGGACATAAGGGTCCTGGCATAATGTATTTTGGAGGAGGGGACTGTGGACATTGGGACTGAGCTATAAATGAGGCAGAAAAATCAGTTGGGCCAGGAAAAGTAAGTCTGTTGCATTGGTTTTTATCACATATGAGAATTAAGGACTTATTCAATGGACCTCTGGAAAATACAGCTTTTTATTTTCACCTTTTGTTCAGTGATGCAAATATATGTGGGAATGTCTTTTACGTTAGATGAGGAAGGAGGGCAGGTAATGTACTAACAGAGCATCTGGGTAAAAATCTGAGATTTTGCTTTATTTTTTCAATGACATTTTGTCATGACAGGATCTATCGCTGGACACAGGTCTGACAGAGGCTGTGGATGCTTTGATGAAAAGATCTAAAGCTCTCCGCTTCTATGGACTCATGGGTAAACGCTCAGGTGATGTACAGGTTTTTATTTAATTTTTTTTAACAAATATTAAAACATTCAGTTACTGACAATAAAATATAAGAGCTTAATTTCACCCTATGCGCTAAATATTTTAATAACAAAGTTGATCTATAATAAAATAATATTTAAGAAGCCTCTTTCCACATAATTAACATACACTCAATATGATGAACTTTTTCTTCTTTTAGGTAATGACAAACCTATCAAAGTAGATAGAAGTAAGTATAACAGTTTAATTGCACTATAAATAAAGGTGCCTGAATAAGAAGAGTAAAATATATTTCTTTTCAGAAAAAAGGGGGAAATGTTTGTTGGTCTGATGGGAAGAAGCATGCCAGGTATGAACTAAAATGATTACATAGAATCTGTCAATTTTATTGATATTCAAAATATCAAATGTGTAAATATGAATACAAGGCAATTACAGTGACATAATATTTAATTAATTGCAGACTCTTTGCCAAGAATCCATCCTTCAACTGCATCTGATGTTCTGGAGAAATCACATAAGCAAGGTTCAGTACAATATTATAAAAACCTGAGGTCATCTGTACATTTATGTGCATTTTCATGAGTTTATAATTTTTATTTAATAATTTGGCAGGTTCTCAAGAGGAATGGGTCCAAATCATCTAGTGATGGAGGTAAAAAGAAGAATCTATACAATATCACATCAACCAAAGAAGGTTTCTATTTATCATACTAGTCAAGTACAGTCTGCGTTAAACTTCTATGCTATTGAAATATAATTAATTCGAAGGTAACTAGCATCAAAATGCAATTCTTAAAGAACTAATGGTAACAGCCTGGAAATGCTGCAAAACAATCATGATATGTGGAACAGTTAACATTCAAAGCATAGAAAGCACATTTTGGACAAGCAAAAACCCTTGAGTTCATTTGTGGACAATCATACAATAAACATCAGTCACGTAAAATAAAAAAGTTTTTAAAAAAAAGTCCATGAGAAAACAAAAAACACTGATGTCGCAGACATTGGAAAGTCGAGGCTACTTGTGGCTAGAGGCTAAAAGAGTTTATTGAGCAGCGGAGGGATGCTGTTTATGTCCCTTTAGGAGGGGTCCATTTGAGTGAGGTGGGGTCTATGGTTTTGTTGCTGTTCCCTCTCTTGATCTCTTTTGCTTTCCACTCATCAATCAGGTCCTAGAAAAAGAAAATGTTGGAATAAAGATCCAAACCCATGAACTTTGTATCTAATTATGTAAAATGTTGTGTGTTTTGTTTAAATTGTCAATGTCAAATCATCAGTCAATATAACAGTAGAAATAAATAATTGTTTCTGTGAAAGTACCAATTGAATATATATATATTATGAAAAATAAACATCTGACATCCTGGCCCAAAGTTTTGTGGTTCTTGTTATGGTGGACAACAGTACAAGTTTATCTGTGTACCTGTCGCTTTAACACCAGGTGCTTGCCCTTCCAGTACTTGAGCATTTGGAGCGATTGCAGAGTGCTCACAATGTCTACTGGATTCACTGCAGTTTCTTGACTAATCTCTAAAGAAAAAAGAAAAAAGTCTGCATTACAGTCACATAAACCACATAATAATGCTTTGTGTAACATTATTTATTATTATTTTGTACCTTTAATGGAGATCTCCTTCCCTTGAAAATTGTACATGTATCGCAGTAGAACTTCCTTCCAGTAACTTCTGTAGCTGATAAGGCCCAGGTCAGAGAGTGGTCTTTCTGGTGACCCCACCTTCTCTTCCACTTTGGAAAGAAGGTAGCCTACACAAATACACAGAGCGACAAATGAATACCATTCTATAAAAATAATGGACATTACAGCAACATATAACAGAAGTATTTCAGTACATACTGAAATCAATAAGCATCTTGCCAAAGCCCTGCCTCATGTACTGTGGCATTGTGAGAATACAAGACACATTGTAATTGAGGAATGAGTTCTTTTCCTGAAATTAAAAGAATAAAAACAGTTAAATGCATATGAACTGTTTCATCAAAATAAACAAAAGACATAAATTGACACTTGATTTTACCTTAGAAAAATAGCCCACTAAATGACAGCCAGTGTTGTCGGCCTCTGTCATCACATAAAAGAGAAATGGCTCCACATCATAGTACAGAGTTTTATGGTCTAAGAAGAGTTTGGCAAGTAAGCACAGGTTCTGGCAATAAATCTGTGGAGAAGAGAGTGGAAGTCTTGTACACAAAACCTTTTCTGTAAGACATGATCTATGCTAAGATAACAAAAACTAACCTTATTCTTTTTTCCATCAACTTCAAACACTGATATTGCACCTTTCCGGTAAACCTCATCACCTGGAGGATGCTTCCATACGCACTTGGCCTAAAAATATTAATATATCAAATATATACACTGATGTAACAAAAATATTGTCCATAAATCCAGTGCAGTTTTTAGGTCTCACCATGTGTCTCCTTAGAATGGTTTGGCTTTTCATGTACTTTAGGCAGAACTCGCATACATAGAGGCGGCCCAGGCGTGCATATTCCTCAGGGTAAGGAGAGTGGTACCAGGTGTCCAGTTCGTATCGCCCAAACAGAATGGTCTTTATCATGTTACTGCCCTCAGTGATTTGCCCCTGGATACGCAACTTTTCCTGGAGATAAATAGCACACACATTTTCAACATGTAGAACAATACCATGCTTATTAAATTCTATTAGTAATAAATCCTTACCAGGTCTTCTGATGCTCGAGCTTGGGCTTTTCTGAACAGCTCCAGGTCATAATCACTAGTGATGTTTTCCAACAGTGGCTCTCGGGTGTTGCCATGAGTCTGACGATGCTCCTGTGAATAAGTAATAACAATAGATAAGGCTATATTTTGGTAATACTACTTCACAGCAGTTAGAGAGCATGTACCATATGCTTTTCCTTTTGCTCTTTCTGCAGGCCAGAGTTTCGACCTTTTCTCATCTCATTCACCTGCTCCTTGTAGCGGCTCTGTTTTGATGTTGGGGTCTGGAATAAACAACAGAAGAATAAGAAACACATATTCTTACTCAATAAAAAACATGAACTTCACCTGATGACGAGTTGCATGTCGAGAATTGCTTTCTTCCTGCACTTTCATCTCTTCTTCTTGTTTGTCACGGGTGATAGCTTTAACCTAAACGATTGTTTAAGTTTATTTTTAATAAATTTTATAACTCTGAAGATTACCTAATTTATTCTTAGTATTTGAAGATTACCCAAGTTCTTGACTTAATGCTCACCTTACATTCATCAGCCGAAAGGTTGTGGTAAAGAGGGCAGCCTGATACAGCAAAATGACGTTCATGCTTCCCTGTAAGATGACCTGCAGAGGGAATGTACAATCAAATTAATTTAGTCTTGCCATTTGGTATTAAACCAAGTGTAACCTTTATTCAACATTCTATACAGGAGGTACATTACCAAGTGAATTACACCCTGGAGTGGGGCATTTCATGTTGAAATTGTAAGTCTCGTGACAGCGGCGGCGCTTGGGTCGATGGGAAAGATCCTTATCTGAATCTCTGCTGGTTTGGTCTTTGGCCTGGCTCTCATCGTGAGATGCATTGGGGCTGGAAATGTCGAGCTCAGACTCAGAGGAGGGGGCGTTTCCTGTGGGCGTCAGTGGAGGAGACTCATCGTGGTCAACAGCGCGCTTCAAGTCTGGTGTGTCTGACGCATACAAACCACAATGTTGACAGAGTTGAAGAGAAAAGTAGTAGTGTCCCTGGATTTATTCAGAGCTGTGGGCTTACCCTGAGAGCTCTGGCTGAGGCGAGTGGAGGCTCGAGTGAGGCGCTGTCTCTTGGGAATATTTCCATCACTTTCTGAGCTGTTTGTCTGCTCCCGCTCAGCAGAGGAGTCAGAGTCTTCTGTCCCATCTGAACCACTTCCTGGCATAGGTCTCTGCTACAAACAACAATAGCACATTCATTCTAAATAGGATCAGTTGGTATAGTAAACAATGAACATGCATGTGGTTTGAGTTTCAATATCAGTATAACAGGAGGGATTCAAATAGCGTTGGTTATTGAAATTACAACAAAAACCAAGCCACAGGTGTCTTCCAGTCATTTACTTTTGCGCTCGATAGTTAGATGATTCTCCCATTCAAAATGCAGACATGAATTGTTAATTGAAATAAACAGTGTTCTGACACGCTAATTTAGTCCGATTTAAAATGGCAACACGTAGTTGTTTTGGAAATGCTTAGATGTTAAAAAATGTTACAGAATAAAACAAAGAAAAACATTCATCCCTGACAATTGTTTACTGATAGCTAACTTGCTAACGCTAAGCTAACATCTGAAGCGACCTACATTTCTTACCTGTCGTCTACGTGGCATTTTCTTGTCCAATAAAGTGCACTTTTTAGGAAAATTTGGTATATAACAATCGACCAACACTTGCAGGTGAAAAGATGAGAGAAAACGATAGATTCAGCTTTATTTGGGGTAGCGGTTGAGGTGTACACAGGCTAACCGCCCAGAGAACAGCCTGGAATACTGCACTTCCGGTAGGGAGGACTGCACCACAACAGTAGGGGGCGCACGCGAGTGATTTCTTTCGCGATTGATGCTTTTTTTTTTTTTTTGTTTGTTTGTTTGTTTTGTTTTGTTTTGTTTGGCATTTTTGCAAATCATGGATCCATACTAAGGATTTTTTTTTACGGTTCTGTGGTGCAAATCTTTTTCCTTTCAACCTTAATCTAATCTGGGAAAGTGTAATAACTTTCATCAACTAAATCCCAAGCTCCAGGTCAGATCACAGTCTATGGGTCAGATACAGTAATTAAATGTGTAATGTTTGATTTTATGTTTGTGATATCATAGGTGGTATTTGTGTGTTTTTCATAGGTTTATCATTCACAAAGAGTTTGTCCATGGATTTTAGAATGACGAAAAATGTGGACCATTGCCATAGCAATGGACAATTAAAAAATGTTTATGCATTTGTTTATTTGTTTCTTTATTTGATTCATAAAGTTCAAAATACATAAACAGTGTAATAAACATACAAGAAATGAAAAGGAATGAATAAAAAGGAGCAGGAAGAAGAGTAATTGTTCAACATTGTACTTGTAACATAAAATTGAAACACATACATTTTGGGTTTACCATAGAAATTTGAAGTCATAAAAGATATAAAACCATTGTCAGAGTTGATAACTTAAAGACTTTAACTTCATAATACTGTAAGTAGTAAAAACAAAATATTAGACATAGGCCTACAATTTTGTCAGTAGTCCCCTGAATTTGAGGTTCTTTTTGATTTGTATTGCTTGCGACATCTCTGTTTAGTAACTTCCTCTTCCTTTGGCTGACCCCCCTGAAGGCCCTCCTGGCTGACGAGGGTGATTGAGGTGAGAAAAGAGCACAGAAAATGCATCTGTTTTCCCGAGAGTTCCACCGACAGCCCATTTGGTGTGGGGAAGGGTCTGAGACAGGCACAGCCTCCAGTAACTGATACCAACTGCTCTATAAATAGTGTCACAGTGGGTCTGCCTCCATTACAGAACACACACTACACGAGGGTGCCACAAACTACTATTTAAAGGATCAAAAGTGCTCTTACTGTAACTCTGTCGTTTTTTTTTTAATATTTGCCTCATTATGAACAAAGTCAAGATTCCCAGACCAGAACACAGGTAAGATTATTTTTGTTTCATATCTATAATGTAATTTTCTTGTTATATAAATCTGTGTATGTGAGGCAATACAGAGCAATAGAATATATTTTTTTCCTTTCAGCCAACCAGCACATGCCTACTGGTATGACCGAAAAAAATATGTCACTATCAACTTTGTCGTTCAGAAACCAAAAGATGTGAAGGTCGATATTCAAACAGACAAAATGATTCTATTGTGAGTACATCATTTTTCTGTTAAGTAGGAACTGTAGGCTATGCTGTTTTAAGTGTGCTCAAATGGTTCCACTTACAACTGCCCTAACTCTACAACAGCTGTAAAAATGATGAAGAAGATGTCTTCTACAATGAGCTACACTTCTTTGAAAAAGTACAAATTCATGTAAGTACCTAGCTTAGTAAGCTATATTTGTTACAGAAATGTGTTGAATAATTCTTTTAATATTTTTAGGACTCCAGAGAAAGAGTCTATGACCGCACCATTAACGTCCTTTTGAGGAAAGTAAAGCCTGATTTTGCCTGGCCTCGACTCCAGAAAAACCCAGAAAAAGTTAGTTGCTTTTCAAAGTGTGTATTTATTTCAATTCTCTTTCACTATATTCTCTGATTAAATATTGACATTGTTCTGATGCAGCCTAGTTGGATTTCTGTTGACTTTGACAACTGGAGAGACTGGGAACATGAGGAAGATGAAGGAAAAGAAGAGTATGACAGATACATGGATGTGAGTAATGAGTGAAATATGTTATATTAGAGCTATATTCTAATTATGTTAAAACAGCAATGAATTGTGCATCTTCTTTTTCTTCTTTTCAGATGATTAAAGAAATGTCAACAAATAAAGGACCAGCACCAGATATGGATGATCTTAGTGATGTAAGAAAAAAAAAAAAAAATAAAAAAATATATATATATATATATATATATATATATATATATATATATATATATATATATATATATATATATATATATATCACAAGAAAAATATTTAATTTTATTATTTTTTTATTATTATAATTTTTTTCTTTTTCAGTCTGACTGATCTGACTGACTAGGACACCCATAACTAGCAACACCCTCGTGTTGCTGTTATGTTTGTGTTGGACAAGGTGTATTCTAAACTGTATTTTTATATTGTTGTTTTATTACTATCTTATTATGTTTTTTTTAAACAATTATTTAATTTAAAATAATTGTCATTGTTTTCATATCGATGACAAATAAATGTTTTAATGGTACCACTACTATTTGTTATGTTATGTGAATATTATTTTTAGCCTAAAATTGTTACAAAAATATGTACATTATTGTTGTAACATAATAATGGAATTGTTGTCCTAAAAAGTATACAAAAAATTATTATTATCAATATATCCCCAGAAGATGGCAGCAACAACCCGTCTAGTATTCATTTAAACCTAGTTATAAACAGTACAAAACCAAAGCTTAGTTAAGTTAAATTAATAACCACTAACTACTTAGGTTTTAAAGTGGCTTGACTTGCACGTCTGCACCACCAGTGAGGCAATGCCATTGATTATTAAAATAATAATAACAATGGTTGCGGAGCGTATTTTCGTTTCAGCCATGTTTGGACTCTTCGGCTTTCCGTCGCAAGCCGACAGCTGAGTTGCTGTAGTTTGCTCATGGAGGTTGTTGCACGAGTGCACAAACTACGTTTTTTTATATCTTGATTTAAATGTTTAGTAGTTCATTATGGCATTCCAATGTCAACGAGACTGCTACATGAAAGAGGTATTTAAAAGGTTGTATTTATCAGTATAATCAAGTTAGACATTGTTTGAATTTCTGAGTGTTAGCTTGTGGCTAAACTCGCGAGTCTATTTTAATGTAGATATGACACATGCATTTGACTATCGACTTTTAAGAGCTTGTTTTAGTGGCTAGTTCAGTACTTCTGTGTCACCTAGCATCATGTTTTCAGGCGTGCAAGTCTTCTTTCTACAAGATCATGTTATAAAGATGACTAACTACAAATGATCTTTTAGTTTGTCACAAGTGTAGTGTCCTGTTGTCCTGCTGAGCTAAAGCATGAAGTCAATGGAAAGAAAGAAACATTGAAAGGATTCAATGTCAAACTACAAGACACCATTTTATTTCCAGAGGGCGGTGGTCAGGTCAGTTTCAGTAGTTGTATGTGTTTTGTTTGCGAATATGAGCTGCACAATTAATGTTATTTTTTGTTACGCTGTGTCAGCCAGATGACCATGGGTTCATTGGAGACGTCCCTGTGTTGAGAGTGACTAGGCAGGGTCCTGATGCTGTCCACTTTGTGAGCTCTTCTGTAGAGCCTGGGCAGGAGGTGCAGCTTCGAGTGGACTGGGATCGCAGGTTTGACCATATGCAACAACACTCTGGTGAGGCATGCTTAGAGCAGGACATTAAATAGTTTAGGCTGGTCAGTTTGGTTCTAAATGGCTGATCTTTATTCCTGCAGGACAACACTTAATCACAGCTTTGGCAGATGCAATGTTTGGATACAAAACAACGTCCTGGTACAGCCACAATGCAATCTCTGTTTAATTTTGACATTACTTTATTTCAGTGCTAATCTAAATCTAATGTTTGCTTGCCTGTGATTTCTTTTCAGGGAATTGGGGCGCCAGAGAAGCACCATAGAGTTGGATACTCCATGTGTGAAACCAGCCCAGCTACAGTCTCTGGAGGAGGCGGTCAATGAAAAGATCAGAGCTCACATCCCTGTCAATGTGCAGCTTCTGTCAATAGATGATCCTATTGTGGAGAAGGTATGTGTACTTTATAAAACCATGTAGGAAAAAATGTTTTTAACAAATGCACATTTAAACTGTAGGTGAGGAGTCGAGGGCTACCAGATGATCATGCAGGGCCAATCCGAATCATTGACATTGAGGGTGTTGATGCCAACATGTGTTGTGGAACTCATGTGTCGAACCTCAGTCATTTACAGGTGAAATATCTGTTTACTTCCTATTATGCAACAAACCCAATGACCAATAAACACACATTTTAGGTAATAAAACTACTGGGAACAGAGAAGGGAAAGAAGAACAAAACAAGCTTGATTTTCCTGGCTGGAAACAGGGTTTTGAAATATGCAGAGAAAAGCTACAATACAGAGCGCTCATTGGTATCCCTCTTGAAGTAAGTATCAAATATGATTTCTTGTTTTTATGGCAATTCCATCAAACCTTCCTTACTATGAGGGTCTTTGTTTCTCAGAACTGGTCCTGATGAGCATGTTGAAGCAGTTGATAAAATACAGAAGTCTGTAAAGCTGCTTCAAAAGGTACGTTCACAAAATATGAACTTACTACATTTCAACTTTAAATAAAAACTATAATGAAAACTTGACAATGATGAGTTACTCTTTGTAGACTAACCTGGGCCTGCTTCGTGATATGGCTGTGCTAATTGCTCAAGATTTTAAAAATGGTCCAAACAGAAGCAACTTTTTCAGCTTTCATAAGTAAGAACCCCCTATGGCGTGTTTTATTTTTATTTGTCTAAAGGCACTTTGACATACATTTGACATTTTCACAGAAAAGAGGGGGATAATGAGTTTATGAATATCATCGCGAATGAAATTAACACCGAGGTAAGTCCAGTATCTTATGTTAATGGCTGAACATGTTTCAAAACACACATTTTGTACTTTCAGGAAACACTAGTTTTTCTTACTGTTGGGGAAGAGAAGGGACCTGGCCTGTTTTTACTGGCTGGACCCAATGGACGAGTGGCTGAGTTGGGACCACGGTATTGGTTACACTTTACACTTCAACTGAAACATTTATATATTTCTTACATGTTTGATATTTGTAAAGTGAGAATAAAATGTTTAATGTTTCGATATGACAACCCAATTAAATAGAAAGTATTCCTTGTAGATTGTTTTATACATTCTTTAATTAAGGATAATTCAGCTCTATTATGCTTTTCTGAAAGTAAATACATCATTTCTTAAGTCATGGCATGAGAGGGATAAATCACTGTAGGTTAATCAGAGCAAAATCAAGCTTTTTGCTTTTTTTTTTTTTTTGCCTAAACCTAAATCCTAAACATTATTGCTCTTTTTGTTACTAGTGTTTTGGAGATGCTTCAAGGAAAGGGAGCAGGGAAGAATGGCCGTTTTCAAGGGAAAGCCCAGAGTCTGGCTCGAAGGGGAGAGCTGGAGGCTTTTCTCCAGCAGTGCTGCAAACAGCACACCTCAGAGGAAGAATAATTCCACAAAGGAATCTAAATGATCTTAACATTGTAATTAATGAATTATGACAGTCAATTCATGTATAATGTACATACTTTTTATGTGCAAGTCATTTAAAAATCAATTGTCAATTTTTTTGTGTTAGATTTTTATATCCATCTTAAATTAATCTTCTGTATTTTACTTCTGACTCAATTGCTTTTATTTATGCATTATGGTTTAATGCTGTAAAATACTGGCATATAGTGCACACTGTACAGAACACATTAATGTAGATACTTTAATATTTACATTACACAATTTTTAAACAATTACAATATATTTTGGCATTTTCCATATATAATATTTTGAATGAATTTGCAAAAATATTAAAAGCCATCAGTGAGTAGAGAAAAAAAATTTACTGCCGCAAACCTGTAAGGAGAAAGTGTGCAAATAGAATGTTAGATCATTTAAGAAATTCTGACAAGTGCAAAACCTCGGAATACACCAGTAAATAAAAAAACTGGACACATGCAAGGAACTGCCTATAGTTTGCAGTTACTGAAGAGGCTTCACAATCTTCATTGAGATGTAGTTCTGTAAGGAGACAAAAAAAAACAAAAAAAAAAATCAGTTTTAAAAGAACAAATATTCTGAACTGCTCGGGTGGAAATGGGTTTTAAATGCCCTTACCGGTAAGGAGTACAACAAGATGGCCACAAAAAGAATCACTATTATAAGGATTATAAGCCCAATGAAAACCCATTTGAACCGCCGCCACACTATAAATTTCATGGTCTTGCATGGGTTTGTAAACCAGAAGAAGGAGGTTTCTGGGCGACTAAAAAAAAAAAAAGAATAAAAAGAAATTAGTGTCTGTGGTAATTTAAATTTATATTAAAGAAATGTGCTTATATCTGAGAATTACTTTGGTGGATCCAGTTTTGGATTCATGTTGGGTTCATCTCTTCCTTTTCCTGCTGGTCTTTCATCTGCCTCAGTTTCATTCACAATCTCCAGCGTCATCTCCACTTTGCCCTATTCACAATTGTATAGTTAGTCATATTGTTATGTAACAGTGTTGTCAAACTAATAATCTATGTTAATGTGAGCCAATATTTTCATATAGTACTTACCCCGACCACCTTCTTCCCATCCTGTTCAATGGAGCAGGGCCACCACCCCCTGACTGACTTCTGTGCAAACAGAGACTTGGACTGCTTGTTCTTGTTGGTTGCTCTTATGTCCACAACATCCATCATGTCCAAGGAGCATTTTTCTGGAGTCTTTGCAGGAGAAACCAGGTTACGCAAATCTAGCTCCAGTGTACCTGATATCATAGGACATTAAAAAAAAACAATGTGAATTAATCCTCTTTTAAAGAGATCAATGCAAACTATTATCTCTTACCAAGGTAATCATCCAGTGAGAATTTATCATTATCCCAGATCTGAACTATCAGCTTTGGAGGAATCCTGAACTCTGTTTTATCAAGGCTCCAAAAGTGCTCCTGTGTGGTTGTGAAAACAGTGATTTGTGACACAATTTTTCCATTGTAGTAATAAAAATGGCATGAGAGCAAAGCTTTACCTTCTTTGACACAAGACAGAGTTGTTCTGCAGGCAGATATTCAAATTCAAAGACAAAACGCCAGTTAAAGTTGCCATCACCATCTAGAGATCTGTAATGCACATCTGTTTTCTGCTTGTCTTCCTCCATCCCAGGCATCCACCTGACGCACACACACATTTATTTGACATTTTATCAAAATTGTCAAAATAGATTTGATAAAATGAGTTACCCTTTGACATAAATATCGCTCATGTGTTCTCCAGTGATACTCGTCTCATCCAAAGTCACATCAGTGGTGTTCCAGATGACTGCACGCAGCAAATACCTTCACAAACAATTACAATTGAGACAAAAACTCAAAACAATGAAAATTGCTTTGAACCAACTTCTTAGGTTTGCGAGGGGTGATATCAAATGGAGGTCCCGGAATGCCAATACTTTTGGGGAAAACATCCACCCACATCTGTAGCCTTCCCTAAATCATCACAGGAGGGTGTATAATATGGGTCAGGTTTAATGAATGGACCTTTAAGTGCTGTTTGTAGTGTCTCATTCTCACCTGTGAGAGGTTTGGCTGGAAAGAGCTGTACAGTGTTCTGGTCTCCACATGTTCAGGGACAAGCCCCTGTGTCCGAAGCACATGCAGGCAAAGGCGTTCACTGGGAGGTCCTAAGTGCTGATGAATTTCTTTGGTGCCCTCTACATGTGTAAATAGATTTTAATTAAAATGTATTATGTACAACATCAAAAGACTGTGTTTGTTGATTATAAAGGAAATAAATAAGATTACCAAACTCAGCCAGTGTGTACTGTTTGCCATTGAACGTCATGGATGTGCCGTTATCTTCACTCAAGGGTTTGGACAGACCTTTCATTCGGGCCAGGTTCCCCAGGATCTGAGATGGTTTAAGCTGATCTCGCCACTGGTTGATACCAGAACTAAAAAAGGTAAATCAAAGTTTATTTGTGTTTACTTCTTAAATGAATGACTCCACCCTATGCGTACATGCAGTAGGTCTGTGGAATTCCACAGTAGGAGTTATAGCGAGACAGGAAGCGATTCTCCAGGTCAATGACTGTCTCTCCCACTTTCTCATCTCTGGTCAGCAGATCATAGTCATACACTGCGATCCTTAGATCCTTGTCTTGAGGTAGGAAACATGTCATCTCAAACATCCTAAAAAAGGAATTTGACAGTATTTTTTCTTATTACATTATAACAGAAATTCACATAGTACAGTGCGCTTACCTTCCAAAGACAGGATTGGTTGTGTTCGGCAAATAATGGTCTCTGTCATCAATTGTGTTATTTCTTAACGATATCTTAATGTACGGATCACACTGACAAGAAAACACCCAACAGATATAATAAAAAGTCTCAATCACATATACACATTTTCATTCATGGCTCTCACCCTGCCATTATTGTCTTTGGGTTGCAGGTCAATAGCCCGGACTATATAAATCCTGACCAGACACTCCTGAGGCCCACTGTGCGGCAGCTCTCTGAACTGACGCGGTGGAGGGGCAACACCCGGGTCATCAGGCAGAGGGTACACTTTAAAGGAGCCCTGCATGTTCAGATAACAGCCGTGTGAATTGGTGGCTGGTGAGCAGTTGTGTTGAAATCTGACACATTAGATACTATTTAATAGCTATATACTGTACTGTATATGAAAAATAACAAAAAGTGCATATTCACCTTGAACTCTCCCACCACAGTAGGGTCATTGTCTCCATCCTCGTTTTTGCCTCGCAGTAGTTTGAAGGTGTCGCAGAAATCAGTCAGGCCTTTGAACTCTGGGACATCCTCCAGTTCACAGTCATACACCTGAAAAAAAGATGGACCATGCAGGAGGCCAGGAACTACACTTCCAAACAACAACTGTACCACTTACTTTGAGTGTGTCGTAGCCTTTTTTCACGTAAGGACCACACTTTTCCTGATCACCCATTGAAGCGTAGAATTTACTCCACCAGTCAACAGTCTCCTTTTCCTTAAAATCAAACATCATTATGAAACATATGCTTTTAACTATATACAGTTCAATTAAGGTATGTACTATGAGTCTCACCTTTTCAACAAGCTTCAAAAGAGAAAAGGGACAAAAAGTGAGATAAATTCATATAGACTCTTGAATAAACAGCAGAAGCGAAGAAAACCGGATGTGAGAATTCAATCAGATGTGCCAAACAAGACTGTAACAATGGGTTTTATGGCTTATGCCCCTACAACAACACTGTTACAGCCCGGCATGGGGAGAACCACTATAACAGACATGCTTGTCGCTACTCGTTTGACTCATTTTATGTGAATCATGTGGAATTGCATGCATTTTCAGCTGCTTTTTGGATTGTGGCAGTGAGATTATAAAGCAGTTTTTTCCTGGAACATTGGTGCAGAGATGTGGATTAGAAAGCTACAATAATTGGTTATACATACAATGAAGGAAGTAGGTGAAGCCATTTTGTTCACAGCTGCTGACATGCTGTACATAAACTGAAAGAGTGAAAATTCGGTCAAATTTGACTGATGTCAAATTTAGCTTTTCCCAATGAGTCAAATCAACTTGTAGTTGTCTAAAGGATGAGATCTTTTAGTGGTTCCACTCACTAACTGTAGTGTGTAATACATTATGTGAAAACATACCTGAGCCTCCAGAAGAGGTCTTCTTTCATCCTCCATGTTTATAGAAACATGTTTAAATGGTGCAGCCGCAAGCAGAGCCACTGTTAAACAGAGATCGTCACTGGGACTAATGTTGTATTAGAGCTGTTTTTACTGTTACTCAAACATACTTTTGGAGGACATGGCTCCCTCTGCAGTGATCACATAAGGGTCACACCTGAACTGCTCTAGAGTGCTGATGGTGCACTGGCCCACCACTGGCTTCCTGCCAAAAGGACGGTGGTCAATCACTTTCAGTACTATGGGAGGTGTATACATTTCATCTTTAGGAAGGAGCTGCAATCATAAGGGAGAAATATGTTAATAAAAACAGATAGCGACTGCAATTTCATGTGAACTCTAAAACATTCCTTACCACTTTGATGAAGAGTACAGAGCTGGGGAAGTTGGGACTCTTCTTCATGTTTTTGATGACAGCAGACTCCACTCTCTGCCCTCCACACTCCACCACCAGACTGGGAGCAGAGACAGAGGCCAACTGGAAGGGCTTCATGTTTCGCAAACCCCATGCCAAAATCTGCATAAGGAGGAACGGTACTTTCATCACTCCATCATTTAGTTAGACAACAAACAAAAACTTGGGAAATACCTCTATAGCAGTGAGCTGCACAATAGGTCGGATGCCTTGAGGAACCATATAGAGGTTCTCTGCTCTTTTTGGGGGAAACAGTGGAAGATCAGACTCACTGGTCTGCAGAAGAAGAAATGCATGGTCATAAAAATACATTACTTTTTTTTTTTTTAGTTTTGTAGGATACATTAGATTGAGAATAAACCTTTTCTCTGAGGATGATCTCTGCAGCCATCAAGGCCTCTCCTGCCTGATGTCCCTTCTGTATGATGGGGTGCCACTGAAGTTTGGGTGTCTGGTCCATCCCTGGATTCAACTTCACCACCGGGCGGCAAACACTGCGTCCCAGCAGCTCATCTTTGCCCTGAAAACCAGTACTTTAATGTCAAACTGACCACATGTCTAAAGATCTTTTGAAATAAGGCAAGCACCAACATACCACTTGGTCATGGTCATAGAATTCCACCACAACATCAGGAGGACGAGTAGCAATGTTTTGGGGATCTCCATAAATTTCAACGTTGTTAAAAATTAGAGTCTGATCCCAAGTTGGGTTCAAGGTTGCTTGAAGCTTCTCTGTTGTCTTACTTAAATGTAAGAAGGAGACATGTGCATATGGATCTGTCAACAATAAGCATTTTATTAGTCACATGAATAAACTACCTAATATTTTCATTAAACAAGAAATGTGAACCACACCAGAAAAACTATCTTTGTCCATAGATGCCAAGTTTCTTGCTTGATAGACATAGACACGGAGGTGGTACATGTAAGATCCTACAGAGACACATCCTGAGGTGAGTGCTGGATACACACAGTCTGTTTCTAATGTTTGTTTCTGCACTCACTGTCAAAGAAGCAGGACACAGTAGGTGTATTAGCTCCAAACAGTTTGGTCGCATCCACCTTTGATCCCTTCTCTCTCTCCTCAGTATCAATGCCCTGCACCATAAACAAGATAAACCAGCTCTGTGATTTTTTTTTTTTTACATTATGAGTAGAATGAAGGTAATCTACTTAAAAACATACTGAAAATTCTCACCAAAGCTCCTTCGAGTTGGAAGATGGCAGATGCTCCAAGGCGATCTTCTGGAGCCATTTTCCTCCTCCAGCGTCTTCGGCGAAATGTATCAGATGATCGTTCCTTACGATGGAACTTCCATCCAATCAGAGACGAGAATTCCCAACCCTCAGGATCTCCTCGGTCTTGCCTCTGTGATGTTAATTAACATCATATAACTTAAAAATAAATACAAATATTATTGAAATATAATGTTGCACTTTACCTCTGCAGCAGTCCCTGCTGGCAGAGCCCCTCTTTTCCTAGGTCGTACCAGCCTTCTCCTGCGATGGACGTGATAAACCTTTTCAGCAGGGACCCATGAACGAGGCTTGTCATCGGGTGGGATTGTCACCCCATACTCCCAGCCTTTTGAGGTAGAGTGTGGAGTAAAACTAAATGAGATATTTTAAAAGACCAGTTCTACTGAAAATTAGAAGAAAATGTTGCCAAATAATGAATTAATCATTGCATTTATATAGCACCTTTCAAGATACCCAAATTGCTTTACAGGTCATTATTCATTCACTCAGCACTCAGTGGTGGTAAGCTACTGCTGTAGCCACAGCTACCCTGGGGCAGACTGATGGAAGCGAGACAGCCAGTCTGGCAGTCTGCGTGAGTGATGGTGTTGGTCGGAGGGGCCGATGGCGCAGATTGGCAGCCTCGCTTCAGTCAGTCAGCTGTGGCTACAACAGTAGCTTACCACCACTAAGTGTGGAGTGACTGAATAATGAACTCTAAAGCGCTTTGGGTATCTTGAAAGGAGCTATATATATGCAATCAATCAATCTATCTATCTGTGCCATCGGCCCCTCCGACCACCACCATCACTCACACACCACTTTCATACTATGCAATGTGCGTGAAGTGTCTTGCCTAAGGACACAACAACAGTTTTTGTCACTGGCGCCCCCTGTGGCACCTGGAATTCCCAGTGGTCTCCCATCCAAGTACTACCCAGGTCCGACCTTGCTTAGCTTCTGAGATCTGACAAGATCAGGCTTTGACAAACCGGTATGGCCACCAAATAAAATAATATTGATTAAGGGACAGAAATCAGCAGCATATACAAAGGCATAGAGATGGTCACCTTGATCATCAACAGCTCTGTTGTCATCCACTGTCCACTCATCCTCCCACATCCAGCCAGGAGGACATTCAAACTCTCCAGGAGTGCGGCTCTTCTCTCCATTCTGCCAAAAAAGCAAAGCTGTCAAGTGAGTGAAGATATAGTTTGCTATCAATACATGAAAAGTCTCTAGGAATGCAAGTTTGTAATCAAAGTGTGAAATGACCTATTCCTCACCACATCAGTGTAAGGCTCAGGAGCCCCTTTCCAATCTCCACCAGGGAAACGAGTCTCATTCTGAAACACCTCATCCATGAACTCTGTGTGCCCTGCATCTGCCTCTGTAAGCAGACTGAAGCAAAACATGGAGCAGCGCTGAGACATTTGCATATAGCAATACATTGTGTTTTTATATTTTGTAATATTTTGGTCATATATTAGCAGGGTAACATGGTAAAATGGCTGAGCATATTTTACAGTCATCATCAGTATCAGAAATGTAAACATTAGCAGCCCAAAGAGGAAATACCAGTAACAGTATGAATGCCTATACTTTTTTCTAATACTCACGCTTTCTCTGGGTCAATAAACCAGTCCTCCTCCCACTCCCACCCTCTGGGGGGCATAAAGTATTCTTGTTTCAGCTTCAGCTTGCCAGTCACATCTGAGAATTTATGGCGTCCCACCAGTCCTGTGGTCCCCCATTTTCCAAATACTTTGGCTTGGTTCTCATACTGTAAAAGACGGACAATACCGGGTACATGTCTCTTTGACAATATTTATCCAATTGTTTTTGGATATCTGATGATATGTCTGATTGAAGTTAATACAGTACCAGTTCAGCAAACACACTGAATGTTCCCTCAGAGAAAGAATTGAACTTCTTCTCATGTGCAGACAGACCCAGCCACATGTTGACCCTGACCTGCACAGGGACCTTCAGGCCTTTGGTTTTGTCCATAGGATACTGGGAGAGACATTGGCAAGAAAATGTATTATTAAAAGAAAGCAATTATTTATTGTTAATCATGCTTTTCATGCATTTACCTGTAAAAATACAGTCTGAGTTTTGCCACAGTGCAGACCACAGGCCTGCTCATTGTAAGTGGAATAGAGGATTTGGTGAGCAGGAATTCGACTGTACGCAACTCTCTTTTCTCCTCGCAACATCCAAATGATGACGTCAGGCAAGCTGTTCTGGGGCTGTGAGCAGAGACACGTGGTTAGTGCTGATGTTTTCTTTATTAAAGACACATGTTTATGTGAGAAGTATACCTCCTCTGCCAGCTGGGTAAGCTTGTCCAGCCAAGACTCCAAGTCACCCACAGTGTCCCTGATCTCAATGGCCTCGTCTCTCATCTGTCTGGCTGCTTGTATGATTGTGGCTAGAGCACTGTCCCGCAGCTTCTTGATCTGGAGGTCTAAAGATGTGAGGTTTGAGCGGCCCTCTAGCTCCGGCATTGGTAAACTGCAGGATTAAATCAAGATACATTGTAATCAGCATTTTAACATATCAACTACTTTCCCCATAAAATGTTAGTGTATTTATAGATTCTTTATTGACCTTTCTAAGTCTTCAATCAGCTGATTGAGCAACTTGAGCCACACCTCCACAAGTTGGTTGTCATTGACTTTAGAAAGGATAGCAACTTTAAATGCTTCCAGGTTGGATTGCTACAACAAACATGGAGAGAATAGTTCCACCTGTGTGAGTCACACTGCCACATGACTAAACATAGAATAATAATGGCTATGAATGTCATCATTGCTGTATCTTAAGATTAGAGGCCCATGGAGTCTTACCAGGCGGTTTGTAATGTACAAGAGGATGTTGACAGAGTCCAGGCGGTGACTGATGTCTTCCCAGTAAGAGGTAACCACAACTACAGGTTTGGTCCCAGCCCAGGGCAGGTAGTAGTAGTGGTTACCTACAATTCAAGCAAAACCATCAGTATTAACATATTGCTCTTTTACACAATGTGAACAATGCAATTAACTATTTTTCACCATCGAACACTGCACAGCTGTACTGAGTAGTTGAAGCCAGAGGTTTGCAGGTGGTGTCCAGTTTGTTGCCATAGTTACCAATGCTGACTTCAAACTGAATGGGCTCCCCAGGTTCTTGTAACATTGATGCACTGTGGAAAACTGCACACAGGCAGTACTTCCTCCTCCTCTGGTATTTCTAAGATAGCATAAGAACATTGGTAAAATAGAAAGTTACTCATAAATATTCTGGCCAAAACGGAGAAGGATTAATGAGTAAAACTCACCTGCACCACTAGAAGGTCATCATTGGGGATGCCATCCACAGGTTTGTCTGTTTTTTCTTCTAATTTAGTGGACAGTTCAACCAGGACTCTTCCTCTGTATGCCACTCCTTCTCCCTGTGACCACAAACGTAACATGAAATCACATTCAGTTGAAGTGCACTTTTGATCACAGTCCATATTTAGACCACCACCTTGCCATGATTGAGGTCCTCATAAGGGTCTGGTAGGCCTGTGAACTCTCTTGGGCTTCCATACAAGTTTATATAGCATGGCCCAAAGACGGGGAGGAAACCCACCTCCGACTCACCTGTATTAACTGATAACATAAACAAACATTGTAATCTTTTTAAAAATGGATTACAGCCAATGTGAGCCATGCAGCACTATGTATGCTAGAAGCTGCATTTGTAGATCTGGGCGGCAATGGACAAGCCAGGGTAGAAGTGTGGAGGAAAAAAGCAAGTATGCAAACAATACAACAGCAACAGGTAATTAAACAATTGTGTCATACTACAGCCGCTGTTTTAACAGTGGGCACGCAGGGGGAAAGACTGAGCGTGAGATGAGCATTTAGAACAAGTTCAAAGCATGACATTACATGCAACACAGAACAGAAAAAATACACAAATAAACCTTCATAGGATGGCACATCCTCTTTTCCTGCATGATCCTCTATACCAGGAGAAAGGGGACAGTTCAAACATTTTTAGAAGTTTTTATTAGATTAAACATGGTAAAATTGTCAAAAAAAAAAAAAAAAAAGTACACCGTCAGAAATTATCACTAATATTATACACTTGAGAATAAAAGATTTTCTACTTCACCTTCAATTTCTCCACCAGAGGATGCAATCTTGGCTAAGTTCAGATATGTGGTGCCAACAGGGTCATTTCCAGTTAAGCGATCCCTA
Source organism: Boleophthalmus pectinirostris (assembly GCF_026225935.1). NCBI lineage: Eukaryota > Metazoa > Chordata > Actinopteri > Gobiiformes > Gobiidae > Boleophthalmus > Boleophthalmus pectinirostris. The sequence continues at coordinate 11,744,653 of NW_026571047.1, read as the reverse complement.
CAAAAAGATACATTTTAACACTCCTCTTTTGGACATGTGCTACAAAAGGGGGTATCCTGTTATAGGCTGTACTTTCAGCACATGTGCAGATCTCAGATATGCCTTGGCATCCGTCAACAGGCTCTCATTACATTTACACCAAGGGAAAAGACCTATTGTGACTTTTGCTCTCAATATTTTGCTTGGATTGTTGTCAGAAACACTATTTGAATTAGCTGAGGAATACTGATGCAGAGTGTGTTACTGAGGGGAAAGGGAGGAGTAATCTCATTCTGAGTCATAGGCTGCTATTGTATTCTCATGTGGCTGCTAATGTGGTAGGGAAATTCACTGACCACACTGCAAAAGATTGTGTCCCAAGCTCTATTCCCCAATCTCCAACTTATCTAAAATATATATATAATACATACAATATACAATAGAAGTCATGTTTGTACTTACCAGTCAAATACAGTTAATTTGATGCGCTCGCACATTGAAGGAAACTAGGATGAAACTAAACATTAGGTATAAGTCTCACATTCTTCTACACTGAGGAGCTCTTTTTGTTACCTTGACCTGAAGGTTAAGCACTTGGTTCCACTCAGGGTTAGCATTCTTCTCAATGATCTGTGTACATAACTAAAGACAAATGCAGTCGTCATGTGGCTAGAGTCATGCTGAGGTTGCTTACAGTCAACTGAGCTGCTGAGAGGGGACAGATTTACCACATACCTTTTTGCCAGCGAAGCGAGCCTCTAAGAAAGGATCCACAAGATTCTTCTTGTTTTCCTCCCCTCCAAAGAATTCCTTCATCGACTGGACAAAGGCATCATCCACTGGAAACATAGGATTGATGTTAAGTTGTATTTTGGACATGTATTTATGCCAGTAAATGTTCTTTCTAGTAATAATGAGATACTTCACATACTCTGTGGTATGTCTTCAGCCCTGTACACCTTTAGAGAAAGCGTGGCCCATCGCAGAGTGACCCCAGCAGGTAAAAGCAGATTATTCTCAATGTCATCCTGATCATCATTTGACTCCTTGTTCTCCACCTACAGTGAGGACACTTACATGAGGCAAAAGGAGGAAGTAGAATTGAAACCAGAGCTTTAGAGAGGGAACTTTACCGGTGGTTCATCCCCAGCACCCACGACAAACAGAGTGACTTTGAGGTAGCCTTTAGCACCAGAGCTGGACTCCTCTGGATCATTCAGGAGAAGCCACTTCCTCATGACACAGTGAGCTGCAATGGGAACAACAGAAAAATACAGTTCCAACTTGATTCTTATCTAATATTTTATATATTTTGGAGCAACTGAATTTTTGGAATGCTAACTTCATATTTATGTTATGAATCTTGTACTACTGTGAGTCTGTACAGTAACAGCTTACATGTTTGCATGTGTAGTTTGTAAGATGTGTAACAGGATATCTGACAAACAATAGCTTTTTATATCACATGTAAATGAGAAACAAAACTGAGGTTTGTTGTAAGAGCGCACCTGGTTCATCGTACACATAACCAACGTCCAGCTGAATCGGGAGAACACAATATTAGTCAAACCAGCAAACATACAGAAATAGATTTTTTTTCTTTTTTTTTTTTTTTTTTTACCTTAAACTCTCCCATAAGGCTGTCTGCTCGAAGTGAATAAGAATTATACACCTGTGAGCATATAGTGACATTAAATGCAGTATTTCAAATAACTTATAAACTATATTGAGGGAAGTGACTTACCCTAAAGCTGATGTTCTGCTCAAACAGATCTGATGGCAGCATATGGATGTTGTAGAAGAACATCTGAAAGTCAATTATTATTTTACCAAATCACCACAAAGTTCCCCAAGATAGCTCAGTCAGCCATGGGTGTACCTCATCATAGAAGGGGTTGTTCCCTCTCTTGATCCTGGTTCTGTGAGTTTGCCCACACACATTCACCTTCACCACAGGCTTCACGTTGTTTCCAGACAGCTGCCGGGCCTCAATGATCCGGACACGCAACTACACACATATTGGTCATTTCTTTTGTACGCCTTTAGTAATGCATTATTTCCTCAATCATAACACCATCATGCTGTGAAAAAATTTTAATACAATAATAAACTTATCTATTACCTGGAAGTCCTGGGGTTTATTGGCCAGTCTGTGGCGACTCTTGGTGCTCCTCGCCAATCGCTGGCGCAGGTTTGCTCTGTTATTTGACACAGCTCCACCTGCTGGACTAGTCGGATCTCCATCTGATGTGGTCTCATCGCCCTCCTCCACCCCACCAGATCCTATTCAGCAGACAACAGAGGGCTTGAATGGTATATACAAACAGAACAGTATCCAGTATATCCAGAGAATAACTAAGCCACACACACCAGCATCCACTGTAGCATCTCCTCCTTGAGGGTCATTCAGGTTTGTAGCACTGGCAGGTGGGTCATAGCCAATAACAAGGTTTATTGTAGCCTACATGGAAGTATATTGAACACAACAGATTGCATATTATTATATTGTAATAAGATTACACTTTATAGACTAAACTGAAAAAAACAACAAAGTAAAGACTAAGCAACAGCACTTACACCAATGCTTTGTCCGCTTTCATTGACCAGTGGCACATTTTTGGAGGGCAGTGATCTCACTTGTCCCGAGGCAAGATCTCTCAAAGAGATTTTGGCAGAACCTATGAATCTGTAGAGATACAAACTTTAGTGTAAATCTGTGCATCAGTTCATCTTTTGGGTCAGATCTAGGTGTCTCAGGTTACACAGAGGAGCACAGAGAGCACGGTCAAATTCACATAAAGCAGAGAGGCCTGTCACCACCCAGAGCTAACAGACCTGCCTGAAGGCTAAACAAACGCACCCACACTCACTGTCAACACAGGAGCTGACAACTGCGGTTTCCTCTCTGCACTAGTACACAAATACAAGATAAAGCTCTATTAGTCCATTTATGGCTCAGGATTGTTTGATGACATATTTTGTGATTTTTTTTTTGTGAACACTACTAAGATTGTCCATCCAAGAGAAAACGAGAGGAAGAAGACATGGTAATAAACCTAAATGCAGGTCAAGGTCAAAACTGTATCCATTTCTTAAGACTTCAGACAGGTGTTTAAAAAACACTTCAGGTATCTTTAACTCACACAACAACACATCTCACAATAGCTGTTACCTTTGACAGAAAATCTAAATACTATGTAGCAAGGGACATGTATAATGCTCATAATACTAGACTCTAATTAAAGGGTTAAAGCTGCTGCCTTATAATAGATTTTTGATCCTCCCCCAAATAACTGGGACAATAGCAGGAGAGGATGGAGAGTTATTGTTTTGGCACAACTTTGGATGAGTATAATCTCCGGACTTTTAAGTGACTCTATAAACCTGGTATGTGCTTTGAATCCACAGGCAGAAGCCACAGTGAACATGAGCTCCACAAAGAGCAAAGAGGATTAAACTTTTAATTCCAACTTGAATCACAAGATACAGTAGCCTGGACATTTACATGAGAGGTAGAGTAAAGAGGTATTCAAATGCAATCTGTAATTTCATAAATGTCATGTATAATGAAGTGAATGTAATCTAAAAGTGTTCAAAAACTCTGGCTCTATTTATTTAAAAATTAATTGTACTCTATATTGCAGATACCACATACAAATGGCCATACAAATGTAACCAGTGATGTATGAGATTTAAACAACATATACATTAACCATCTTTAACAATTAAAAGGAAATTCCACAGTGGAATTAATAATAGGGGTGGTCCAACTACCATTACAATAAGCACAGTGATCTCATTGCATAAACTTTTACTGTATCTTCATCTGAGTCCCTAAATGGAGTGAGTCAAAACAACCGTTTAAGCCCCCTCTCTCTCTCTCATTTCCATGACAACCGGAGTTCCCATAATCACATCTGGAAAACTATTTGGAGTGCACCTTCTCCCCTTTCTCGCAGTAGATTTTTGGGAGTGCGTCAGATGGGCCAGCCCGATGGAAAACCTTACTCAGTCAAACAAGGACAAAACTCCTCCCTCTCTGAGTTATGACTATATGTACACTCTGGAAACTTACTAACTTTGCACATGACTGGAAACTGTATATTCTGGTGTATTTCTGACACATTTATGTATTGTTGATTTGATCTACTTTGATCACAGTAATTAGTGATGTGTTGTGTAAATAGTTGCGGTCATACAAGATTGGTCCCATGTGTGCACTCACGAAAAAATGTGAGCCAGTGTAGTCAGCATTTTGGTCACACTTGAACAAATATATAGCAACATTTTAGCTATTTTCTGCTGCTTGGATCATTGCAAGAGAATACAAATGGCTATTCATCCATCCATTGTTGCTTAACTGAGATCAGTCAGCCCACAGAGTGCAGCAAGTCCAAGCATGGCAGACTGGGTGTGTGGGAGCAGATGTAGCATGATGTCCTCACTATTGCTCAAACACAGGGGTACAACAAATATATCTCATTTCATTTCTGCTCTGGCATGCCACAACTGGTCATAACCATAAAACAATTGGCACCATGCGGCTAATTTTGTTAAGCCAACAAAAACTCAATGGAATACTCATTAACCCAAGTATGCAGAACAGAATTATAACATAACCATCAAAAGGACACACCTTGAATACAGTTGACTCACATCTAAACTTCTAATACCACTACCAAGAAACCATTTGTCCTGGCGTGGATTCTTTGTCATTCAATGAGGTGAGGTAAAGTTATAGTGATCCTTAGATTGCACAAAATTTATACATAGAAGTAACAAGAGTACTTACTTATCTTTGCCAATAGTTTCATAGTCTTTCACAATCACGTCAATGTAAGAGCTGGAGTCTACCGCCTGACCTTTCAAATCAAACTCAAGGACCTGCAAGACAAAACATGAAATAAATGATGTATGTGTAGAAATTTAAATATTTCTTATCTGCAGGCAACCACATGTCATCAACATCTCCACGGTGAATATAAGCATACATCACTGTGAAATGCTAAAATCTATTTGCACGGTCATATACATTGTGGCATTCATGTGATTCTGTATCTGCTGTATGGATTTTTCTATCTACAGATTGGAAAGGAGCAGAATTCTTGCAAAGATTAATTCCCATAAAAAACATTATATAAAACAATGAAATATTAGGCTATAGACATAATTTCTGTAAATAACTCTGACCCCAACTTAATCATTCCATGAGGACCACGCCAATAACAACAAATTCACAAAAGTATTTGAATAAAAGTTACCTCATTCCAGACAGGATTCAGCTCGCTGTCAATTGATTTCGTTTTTTTCTTCTCTTCTGTAAGTTAAAAGAGTGCTTTATTATCACATTTGGAAAAAAAATTTATCACTTTGACATTTTGTTTATTCAAAATGCCAGTGTGTTCAGTATAACTTTTTGCCAGTGCATTTGTCCAGGAGGGGAAAACAGATCAGGCAGCCACACCTGAGGTGAAAACACTGGTACAAAAACAGCTGAGCTCAGGCAGGCTGATTGCCAGACCAAACCTGACATGAACTCAAAAAATGTCTGTAAATGCCAATGTTTTCTCAGCATCTAAGAAAATACTGGTTTGATTATACATGGATAAAACTAAGTTGCAAAAATACATACTTAGAAAAACTTGCTTTTCTTACCTCTAAAAATCAGAAACAACTGGATCAGGACTTCCAACTTTCTTTTTAGGTAGCCCTTTAGCTGATTCAACTACAACCCTCAGCATGGCTGCAAACTAAATTAAAAAGAATAATAAGTGACTAAAACTAAGAACAAAGTCTAAACTTATTCCTGCGCTTAGCCATCCTCACCAGCCCATCACTGGAGCCAACAGAGCAGGGCGGAGGAAGTACATTTCCAGGACTCGTCTGTGGGAATGAGGGAAGCGAGGGGCGGGTCACGGGGGTGTAATTAGGCCGAGAATGGAGCGACAGCGTGCCTCTACTGCCATCCTGCGAGTTGCTCTCTTGGATGTATGGAACTCAGAGAGCGGTGATCTCCAGCACAAGGAACGTTTATGGCTCCATCTAGTGGCCCTTTAGGGAGGCACAATGTCCAATGTCGGATTATGGTCTACATTCTGTCGATTCTGTTTTAAGATAAAACATACTTTACCTTCGATCTCCATATTTCATCTGTACTGTAACTCTAACTTTATAAGAAGGCAGTCATATGTTGTGACTAATCCAGAACTTGGTTAAACCTGTGAGTTCATCTTTTGCTTATGAAATATAACATTATAAAATTCGATAGTAATTCAGATGTTATCCAAATGTACAAATCTTAAAAAAAAAAAAAAAAAAAATTAAAAATACAAATCTTAAATAAATGTCAAAACAAAGGTAATCCAAGCTGCTTCCACAAACTAGACCACTGCTACTGCTGGGATGGTATAATTACTTATACTACCACTGCTATTGGTTAAACTTTTTTCTACTCATTCATAGATTCTAAAACTTTACACTATGTAACTTCAGCCTACACGCTTGTTTCTATAGAGACATTATTATTTTGTCTGGAATGTTCCACAGTAAGGTATTAAAGTAATCTATCTTCAGTGAGACAAGCGTGTAACACCATTAGGCCAAATTGGAGAGCTTTTATTGAACATTCTAAGAAATTGTATTTTTATGGTCTTCACTGTTAGAATCAGTACTGGCTCTGTGTAAAGTGAAACTCTAGAGGGTTACAACTAACATGGCCTTCTCCAATCATTAACTTCCTCTGATGGTCTCCAGGCACTCGGAGCTTTCTTAAACACCAGCAGACCTCAGCTATTCTAGTGATGTGTTGACTCTTGTCTCCCAGTGAGTGGACAGAAACATGACGGATAGATTACTGACCTGTACGATGGACATTCCTTCCCTGTTTGAGGACCTCTAGCTCTGTTTGGCCCAATCGGATTTGCATGAGAAGAAAGTGATGGACAAAGAGCCCAGACAGTCAGACGTGGACCAGTTCAATGAATGCTTCAGACTGGTGAGGGGCTTGGTAATGGGAAGCTGCTACTAGCCTTTATTAGGCCTATACAACTGAAATATACAGAAGATTTTTTTTATTGTTACATTATTTTTATTTTTTCTATTGCTATGGAAATCTTGAAGAAGCACAAAAATCCATGGTTGGTTTATGAGAAAGAGATTCCTCACAGAAGGTTTTGGTGAGTGTTCAATCATTTTTTGTTGTGGTTACAACAATATGAAGAAAAGGCATATATGGCAAAATGTCAGAACTAGGCCTTCAACTATTATTTTAGTAGTCTGCAGGTCAATACATTACCAGATTAAGGTAAAAAAAAAATGCATCTAAATTTCACATTTACACATTATTTTTTATATTACTGTCAAGAGTCTGTATTGTCCAAATACCAATTAATAATTATTAAAACAGTGATTATTTTAACATAGTATACTAGTCTATTAGTTACCCAGATATTCTGATTAACCGCTACAGTTATAATCATAATTTATATTTACTAAACACCATATTTTAACGGTAATCCATGATGAGCCTATAGATGTGTCATTGTTTTATCCTCTGCTATGATTTATAACCCTGCAAGCTTTTATTGAAGACCTTTAAACCCTAAATGGAATAAACGTGTAGAACTACTTTTAATGCAAATGTTTACAGTTTAATTGTTTTATGATTTCACTGAGAAAGAAAGGCCACTCATGCACACCTTTACTGGACTAAATGGGGCCATGCACATTATGTGGTTTATGTGGTTATTGTCTAAGTCAGGCACTGCAGACCACACACAAAGTGTAGAGGACATTTTTCAACTTCATGATACAACATGGGCTACAAGAAGTTCAAAGAAAGTTTGAGAACAACTGAAGTAGAGTCTTGTAGTACTCATACCCTGCCACAACAGGGAGCCAAAGTCCCACTACAGCTCTAAAAACTGATAATAAATAATTAATAAAATTTTTTTATACTTTAGCAGCACACTAGTAGACCTTGAGTGATCGTAATTGTTTTTTGTTTCTTTGTTGTTGTTTTTTTATTGATTATTTTATTAATTGAATGTTGTTTATTTATTTGTTTAACCTTAGTGATGCCGCTACTGGATTAAGCCCATCAGAAAAACTAAGCCCAGAGCACCTGCAGCTCCTGAGGGATGCTTTCACCAGCGCTAAACACAAACAGCGAACAAATGAAGTAAGTGGCCGGAAAAGAAGGATCAGAAGCCAAGATCATAAAATGGGGTTTGCGGAGTTTAGTGAAGTTATTCATTTAGTGACTGGGACTGCTGCAGGGGATGGATGGGTCAAGCGATTCTTTGATGAGGTAGGCTTGGTTTTCATTAAATTATGTCATGCATTAGATGATGGTGATGATAATGAACTAATGTGCGTGATATGTAGGTGGACATATGCTGCACGGGACAGGTGAGCTGGCAGCAGCTGTGTTCCTACCTCCTGTTGGAGTACAGCGACAGGTGCAGGGCCTCTGTCCCCGCCGCAGCTCTGCAGGACGCACAGCCCGTGTACAGGCACTGCGCCCACAACCAGGTAACTACAGCAAAATGATGTACAACAATCAAAACATATTCCATTTATATTTATATATGATTTGTAAATAACATATTTGTTTTGTAAAGTAAGCACTGAGCTAATTAGTTAGTAGGCTATTTGAGAATTTGATTGTTAGCCTGTTAGCTAGAAAAAAATATATATATAAAGAAAGAAAAAAACTATCATCAATCAGTTATATTAAGATTGATTAAGCTGTTAAGTCAAAATGATGAGAAATCATATAACTTACGCAAAGAAAAATAGTTGTCTAGTCTGTGTTTATGTTAGTAGGTGCCATGCTGAATGCTGGGTGTACCTATAGTGCCATATCTAGATAGGCCTAGCCTATTGGTCTAACCAGGGGTGGAGCTTGGGTCCTGTAACATGGACTTTGTTGCTGTAATCAATGAAAAGAGATCTATGGCTATTGTTGCCAGGTTCATGATTTATACATTTAAAATATAATCAACATTTTATACAGTCTAGAACCAATCAAAGAAGTCATTTTTAATTTGACCTAATGCTATTGTTCGCTTTTCCAGTAGTCTAAAAAAAAAATCTTATTCTTTATTCTTACTTTTGCAGAGGGAGCCAACAATTCGTGTCGTAGCTGTTTTCCAACCCCCTACACTGCGTTACATTAGTGTCAGTAAAGGTGGTCAGGTCACTGTCTGGAACAAATGCCTCAACATCACTAAAACTCTAAAGGTAAGTCAAATCATGCGTTTACCTCTTTTACAGTTAAAGCTACTTCAATCACGTGTTTGCACTCTACCGTCAGCTTGCTGGAGATCCAACAGAGGAAGTGGCTCATACTAAAAGATTCCAAGGATGGGTCACTGATGCTGTGTACATGAGGAATGCACATAAGGTGGCCATTTCAACAGACTGCAGGGACATACACTTTATCAATGTCTCCACAACTAATGCGATTGAGGACTTCCATCTGTATGGTATGTATATGACTGTGTGTAGATTAGGGCTGCATGATATTGGATAAGAGTGTGATATGTGATTTGGTTGTTAAATTTATAATTTAGAGAAATAATAAATACAGGTCTTTTTTTCTGTCAGATGGTCAAGCTTGGTGCTATTGTGATTTCTTTTAGTTATTGCAATATCAATTATTGTGTCAGCCAATATTGAAATATCGATACTTTTACAATATTTTGTGCTGCCCAAGTTTAAAGAGCTCAATAGTTCAACAATGATAATGCCTTTTTATTATAGGTTTTCCATGTGTCCCTACTGCTATTTGCTACTGGTATGATATCCAGGTATTATTTTTTTCTTTTTTTCTCAGATTGCCAATACAATATCTAAAAGTATCTCATTTTTTTCTTTTTCTTTAAGTATCCATTTGAACCATCAATGTTGCTAATAGGTGATGAAATGGGAGGGATTCATGTGTTGCAGTTTCTAAATCCAACCAAGCGCCTTTTCAACAACATGACCAAGAAAGAGAACTGCCTTCAAAGAATCTATCTTCATGTAAATACTGAAACATTCAAAGAGAGACAAAAGTTTTACAAATGTTACAAATGTTGCTCTGATCTCTTCCTCGCAGCATCTTAGTGACCATGAGGGAACTGTGTCTTATCGCTATATCTCGAGTGTACACCAAGATCCAGTCACCAGGATCATGTTTGAAATGTGTACCGCTCTGATCATGACTTCTTCAGAGAGTTCTGTTACTTCTGTGGTTTGCGTCAGTATGTCAGAAAAGCAAAATCCATATATTTGGAAAATCAGGGAGGTGAGAGAGCTTCAGTTGACATTTTTAATGTAATGCATGATGTGGTAACTTTATAATAACTAAACCTTTTATAATAGTTTATTAAGAATGGTGTAGGCTTAGTAACTTCTTAAATAAGAGTTTAGGGTTTAGTAGTTTGAATTAGACTATCAATTATGTAGTTAGCCTGAATCAGTCTTACTAATATAGCATAACATACTTTGTTCATTATGGATTAAGTCTTTGTTCATGCTTTATTGTGGTTAATTAGGTATAGAAAAGGGCTTATCCATACTCATGGAGCAGATATCAATACTAAAAAAATCACATTCACAGCACAGGAATAAATCATTCCTGAATAGTTTTAGAAAGATTTTGAGCTGTAGCAGAACAAGTGTAAGACCAAACTTTTTGTTTTCTTCTAATATAATGTCCTGAAATGATATCTTGCCCTCCTTCTCCTCTTCTTTCCTTCCTTCCTGTTCCTTAGTATCGAAATAGAGTTTGAAATGTTAGTATCGTGACAACTCTGTTACACAGTATATTTTTGACAAGCTTCTGGTCCCTATGGCAGGAGTAAGTCAACAACAGAAATGTAGTAAACACTATAATGTTTGAGTAATGACTGTCTAGACCAATGAATCATGAAGCAACCACTTACTAAACCCTATAAAGACTTGTTTTTGTCTCCTTAGTTTTTTATGTATTCATAATTTCTTTTTCTTTTTTTGTTGTTATCTGTGCGCCCATCTGAACAAAAACAAATGAATAGCTCATATGTGTTATTCCATTACAACGTCTGCATCTGTTTTTCAGGGAGTCAAATGTTTTGACTACAATGTGCCTCTGCAGCTGATTGTGACCGGAGGCAATGACTGTGCAGTGTGGTTGTGGGCTCGATATGTGACCACATGTCCACTGGCTACACTGCGAGGTCACCACGCTGCACTTATTGATGTTGCAATTTACCAACCTGTGGAACAGATTTTCAGCTATTCTAGAGATGCAGTGAGTGTCTCAATGCCTACTCAGGGGACAGATCTTTGCGCATTTTCATCATATACTGTGAATAAAGTGGTGTTTGTTACAGGAGCTGAGGATCTGGGACATCACCACACATGAATGTCTTAAAACCATCAAGTTACATTTCCCCTGTCTGCAAGCTGCACAAATCCCTGAACATGGCAGCTTCCCATTCCTGCTTTTAAGTCCCCCTCTTCCTGATGAGATGTCGCCTCATTTACTGGTGGGATGCAAGGATTACCTGGCACTGCTCAGTCTGTCAAATGGACTGAGAGTGGGGAGAGGAGAGGGGTTCACTGATCAGTCAGGAGATGGCAGGTCAAAGGTGTCCCTGTCCTGTGCATTATACAACCCCACTCTGCAGCAGGTGGTGACTGGCTCCACTGACTCCACAGTGTGTGTGTGGGACCTGGAGACTGGGAGGAAGACACTGCATATCTCCAGCGCTCACGGAGAGGGAAGGCTGAGCTGCATGGCACTAGATACATCCCAAAGAAGGCTCATTACTGGGGCTCATAATGGGACAGTTAAGGTGATGGATCACACATACAACTTCAATGAAAAGAACACTTCACACACAGGGTGTAATATTTAAATGAGTTTTCTCACAGGTGTGGAACTTACTGAATGGTCTGAACTTGCACAAACTGGAGCCTCTCAACTCTGTGGTCACTGGACTGTTGTGTTTCCATGGTGATCACCTGTTCGCTGTTGGTTGCAGACATTGTATTGCTGAATATGACCTAGTATCCTCTAAGGTAAAATAAAACCAGACATTCATATTTTATTGAATAGATTGATTTTAAAGTAAAGTACACCCTATGTGTATAAAATATGCCACAGGATTTGCATGTGAAAGCCAGCAGCTCCGGGAAGTTGAGTGAACTCCACAAATCAGACATCTGTGCTCTGGCACATTGTCCTGCTTTGGGCATTACCGCCACAGCCTCACAAAAAGCAGGGATCATTGTCTGGAAGTTGGAAACACAAATTCCAGTTCTCAGTTTATGCAAAGAGACATCCTTGGGGTAAGAAGCAACTAAAGTGAGGTTGCTACCATTACAGTCCCTGACAAAAGTCTTGTCGCTTATCCATTTTGTAGAAACAAAAGCTTATAACCTGACTTTAAATTAATCGATTGGTTTTAGAAATGTCTCATATGAAAGCTAAAACCCTCCCAAATTATGCTCAATATACTAAAATTAATTTGCTTCACTGAAGAAAGATTGCTCATTTAATGAACACAGAAAGGTCAGATTTTGGCAAGACAAAAGTTTTGTCGCCTACAGAAAATTGAACAAATAATTTACTTCAAATACAAAAATATGTTGCATAACGTCAGTGAATTAAGTAGTGGTGCTGTGAGATCCATATTAATATCTTGTATGACTTCCATGAGCTTGAAGGACTGCATCCATGCGGTTCGACAATGATTCATACAATTTGTTGATGAAGTCATCAGGAATAGCAAAGAAAGCAGTCTTACATGCCTCCCAGAGTTCATCCAAATTCTTAGGTTTTGCCTTCCATGCTTCCTCTTTCATTCTACCCCAGACATGCTCAATGATGTTCATGTCTGGTGACTGGGCTGGCCAGTCCTGGAGCACCTTGACCTTCTTCGCCTTGAGAAACTTTGATGTAGAGATAGAAGTATGCGATGGAGCACCATCCTGCTGCAAAATTTGACCCCTTTTATGGTTGGGAATGTAAGAGGTAGCTAATACTTCTTGATATTTTAGGCTGTTGATATTGCCTTCCACCCTGCAAATGTCTCGCACATCCCCATACTGGATGGAACCCCAGACCATGATTTTTCTTCCACCAAACTTAACTGTTTTCTGGGTGAATCTTGAATCCATGTGGGCTCCAGTAGGTCTCCTGCAATATTTACGGCAGCTGTGATGTAATTCAACCGAGGATTCATCTGAGAAATCCACCTTCTGCCACTTTTCCAGTGTCCATCCTTTTAGCAGGCTGTGGGCCTTGGCAAATGCCACACGGTTTTTTAATTGCCTTTTGTTTAGTGCTGGTTTCTGTGCACTGATTCGACCATGGAGGCTATTTCGAGACAGAATTCTACAAACTGTTGTGGTTGACACAGGGACTTGAGGTGACCAGGCCTGGTGGAGCTCTGTTGCAGTGGAAAAGGGGCTGGCCTTGGATTTTCGAATCAACAAACGGTCCTCCCGAGCAGTTATCTTGCGGGGTCTGCCGGACCTGGGCCTGTCAAAAACATCTCCAGTCATTTCAGATCTTTTTCTTATTCTTTGTACTTGACGCTGAGACACATTGAAGGTGTTAGCCACCTCAGCAGTGGATCTGGTCTTCAGCCTCTTGATAATTAACGCTTTGGTCTCAGGATGGATCTTAGGCATGTTGTCAGAGGTCAAGTTGCAGTTGATGTGAAGGTCTGGTGTGCTGGGGTTCTTTTTATACACACCCACTAATTGATTGATCAGTAACTGATCACAGGTGAGGCTGTAATCTAGGATTGGGTGCATTATATGACAAGGCGACAGGACTTTTGTCTTGCCAAAATCTGACCTTTCTGTGTTCATTAAATTATCAATCTTTCTTCAGTGAAGCAAATTTATTTTAGTATATTGAGCATAATTTGGGAGGGTTTTAGCTTTCATATGAGACATTTCTAAAACCAATTGATTAATTTAAAGTCAGGTTATAAGCTTTTGTTTCTACAAAATGGATAAGCGACAGGACTTTTGTCAGGGACTGTATTAGGTTCTGATCAACTATAACTTGGTCTGGAATATTCAGTGGTAGTAACAACATTGTAAACAACATTATAAACATCTGTTTACAGAGGTGTCCCCCCGGTGGATTGCCTCATATTCCTCCAGCACCGAGTGGTGAACAGAAGTTTAAGAAACAAAGGCGTGTTAGTGTCATCACAGGCTGGTGTTGTCTGCTTCTGGAGCGTCACTGGACAAACACATTCTTATGGTGAGTGTATTGTGGAGTAAACATGATTGAGTGCCAGTAAGAAGTGGCATTGAGTGACAAGGTCTGTTCTGACCTATAGACTACTATAGTAGCTGACATGAATCTGTCAGTTTGAATAATTGTCTGGAGTCTGGAGTCCAGACTCAGTGACAGTGAGGCTGAACTGTCCACTTGGCCTTTAGACAGTACCATTCCTCATAGCCCACAGCTATGTCTGTTTCCAGGTCCCATCTGTGTTTAGTGGTGTGGGACCCAGGGCCTCTGAGTGAAACACATGTGCATATAGTACATGTAAAGCATGTAGGGAAACCCAGCAGGCAATTACTCTATGTGTTTATGGAGCCATGCTGATGTATGCATTTACACCAGGCACTTACTGTATACATATACTGAGTTCAATAGAGTACAAAGAATTTGTTGAGGATTAAACTCCAATTCAATCTCCAAATCTTTCTTACAGGGCAGTTCTTTGCTCCAGACCAGTCGGATGAAAGTGTTCTCACCCTGAGCTCCAACCAGTCTGAAAACACTGTACTTGTTTCTGGGGACACAGCTGGCTGGCTTCACATCTGGGACATCTCTCTCTATGGACTTGATATTCCAAATGAGGTAGGATTCACTTTGTTTGTCTGTAGTAAATCGTCTTTACTTATCATGTACGTATGTTCTGTTCACCTGTAGACTGTGAGCGAGCTCCCCCCTTTGCTGCACTGCTGGAGGGCACACACAGGAGCAGTGATAGCTGTGGAAGTCTTAAAGAGGGCTGACAGGCTGTTTATCCTGTCTGCTTCAGCTGATGGGTCTGCTGGACTCTGGACACAAGATGGAGACCATGTGGGATCTTTTGGACAGGGAGTGCAGTGGAACCTCACAGATGCTTGCTCCATTCAGGCTGAGAGGTTTCTGATTAAACATGGTCATACCATTTTCTATTAATATCACTATTTGTCCTTGACTTTAATGTAGAGTACATCCCCTAAAGAAATGTTGTTATTTAGCATTAGTACCCAAATATTTCAAACATCATTAAATCTAGTTGAATCAATTGAATGCCACTGTTTTACTCATGGTACCACAGATGTATGTGTTTTATGAAACTTGGGTTCAAGAACATAAACTCTCCTTGGCATTTTGAGTGACTATATTTCTGTCACATGTTGGGTAACATGGCCCATAAAGACACATCTGTCTGACCAAATGTAATTTTAGATGAAGGAAAGTGGGGGAAAGTGTGGCACAGACATAGGTAAATAAATATACACTGCATACATGTAAAAGGTCAGAAAGAAGGAAGTTATTTCTATTACTTATGTACATAGAGTACATAGCAGGGGTTAGTGTTCATTGGGGAGAGGGTACAAAGAACAAACTGGCTGTTTAACAGTACATACTGGAATGACTCCCAGAGACAAACAGTCATTCAAAATTCTGAGATTTTGCAATACATTTACATAGTACATGGTAAAAAGTCTCCCCATGCTGCTTATGTTTTGGTTTATTGGGATATTAAATAAAGCAAGGCCAGAGCCAAGGATTTGGTATGTCTATGCAAACTAATCCAAGGTGTTAAATGTAGAACCTAAAAGGTTAAATTAAAGTGCTTGGGAACAGTTTCTCTTTTGTTGTACATCATATCTAACAGTAAACACAGATATAATGCTTTTGTATCAAATGTTTGTGTTTGCACATTAGGGACACACAGAGCAGCCTGACCGAAGAGCGCCATGACAAGCTCCAGAGCCCCAGCCTTGACCCCGGGGACAGTGGTCAAACTTCAGAGAGAGAGCTCTCTGCTGAAGGTAACTGTCAGAGGCACACAGGTGTTTCAAAGTGCTGCACCGCCCCACCTCCCCACGCCCACGCACACACACGCACGCACACACACACACACACACACACACACTCAAGTCTATGGCCTCTTCATGACCCAGCACTGCCCCAGTCACATTTGGCTGTTCTCAGGGAATGTCCCACTAATAATTATGACTTTCATCTGGATCCCAAATGCTTCCATATCACGGAGTGACTAGAAAGTCAATTATTCGTAATGTGATAAGTATTGTATGTAGAATGGATTTAAAGTAGAGAAAGAAACTCTAGATCTGCCTTGTCCAATTTTACAAAAATATCAAGACTAAATCCAGGGCATTCTTCACATTCTCCTCTGAAGTCTAGTGCTCAACTTTTGGACCAAGTTCTAAGGCTCAAATAGTTAGCCAGATTTCTAAAATTGCAGATATGCTCAAGAATTGTGTGTGTGATGGGTAGACAGAGAGACAATGTATTAAACTGTACTAGCCAACATTAGCAATTTGTACATTTCATGCCACCACACATTAACTGTCGACTCTTGCTTTCTACAGATTGCCCTTTTGGTGAATTTGAACATCAAGGGCCTCAGGCAGTCATGGTAATACTAAATATAGCAACTTAAACATAATTTTATTTACTTTCTACTGTATTAAATTTCTATCTTAGCTTACTTTTCTTTTCTTAGTCCTTAAAGCATTTGAATGACAGCTATAGCAAGACAAGATCTTCATGGAGTGACAGAAGATTTCTGCTTAATGACAGTGTTGGCTGTTGAGGCTGCAAAGTAAAAAGGCAAGTACACCAAATAGATTAATCCTTAGTGTGAAGAGGTCAAGGGGTTCCTACTGGTGAGAACATCAAATCCCTTATTTATTGTGTGTATTGTGTAAAGCTCTGACTCCGTCCATGTGGTGACTAACCCTAACCAGTTTCATTGGAATGTGATAGTTCCTCAACATGGGAGCATTGGACCACAGGCAGTTGTCCAAAAACATGATTCAGAGGAAAGGATAATAAAGGAAACACAAAAATACAATATTTTTAGAAAATCGTGAGAATGAATTTGTGTTTATTCCTTTGTTTTAAAATGCTTTGGATTACATTGCTATGGTAGTTTCCCCTGACTCAACTCATTCACTCACGCTTTTGTCAGCTATTCAAACCACAGTTATGAAAAACAAATGCACAAACTGTAATATCTTTATATGTTAAAGGTACACTGTGTAACATTTCTGGTAGAAGGTCCACTACTTGCTTGTCTCCATGGGGATGTGTGGGGATGTTTGGCTTGGAATGTTCCATAGCATGGTATATTTTGCATTTATTCCATTACAGATGTTGTTATTGATTAAAAACAAGCACTCTTACAATGTGCTGAGACGCCTCTCCATAGATC
The DNA here is from genome assembly GCF_026225935.1 of Boleophthalmus pectinirostris. Taxonomy (NCBI): domain Eukaryota; kingdom Metazoa; phylum Chordata; class Actinopteri; order Gobiiformes; family Gobiidae; genus Boleophthalmus; species Boleophthalmus pectinirostris. The sequence goes on along the minus strand of NW_026571047.1, from coordinate 11,727,212 downwards.
TGAGCTGTTTCTTGGCCTAGTTTAGCTTTTGCTTATCTTCATGGAGATAGATGAGTTTAATTCTTCACTGTGGAACATTCCAGACAAAGCAATATAAGTTCCATGGAGAGGAGCAAATGGTAGACCCTCCACGAGAAAAGTTACACAGTGCAGCTTTAAGATGAGTTTTAGACCACTTACCTCCTAGCCCATGAAATGCAGAACCTCATTTTGAAGTTTTTATGCATTCCAAAGAAATTAGTAGAAAAAAGCTTCCAGGGATTTCATATTGATTACATTTTTGTTCTTTTATTGTTTTTCTAGGACAGACTTCTTCAGGCAAACTACTGGTCCTTGGCTGAAACAAGAAGGAAACTGAGCTATCTATCGAATGCAGATATGTACCACACATCAACAGCGTGACATTTTAGAATTGACATTTTACCCTACTGTTGGATATTATCTGTAGGGGAATGCAGATTTATGTGCATACTCATTTTCAACGAACCCTCCACACACGTCTAAAGAATTGCACCAATTACCCATGAAACTCAGTGCCCTACTTTTGTTTGTTTTTCCTTTTTGATCCTGAAACATATTGATGTACTTATTCGTCTCTAACAACTGCACTGTTTTGAATCAGAATTGCTGGAAGTAGAGGTTGCCATTTCGAATACAGAGAAACAGGACACATCAGGAGCTTGTGTCACTTGTACCCCCTCAGGCACTGCTCTGATAACACTGCATTATCTTATTGTGGCTGTCTGGCTCTGTCTGATTTCTGCAGCATGTTCATGCAAAGACTTTTGGAGATTTTTCATGTTTTTATCTGTAGATGGATTAAAATTGTACTATGCTTGACATTTTGTACTTGACATTTTGTGTGTCCATTAGGTAAATTAAACCGTCTATAATGGAAACAAATATTACAATAAATTGTTATAGAAAATATTTGTGCACCACTAAAATCTGTTGGGAAAAAAAAGTAAAAATAGCTGGTGCGGTCTGGGAAATGACGATGTATTTTTGACAGTGCAGATGCTAGTCCCTGTTCATTCTTGTCAAATGTATAACAAAATCTATAACCAGTGGCGGACGAAGTACTCAGTTTTGTAACTTAAAAGTACAGATACGGCGCAAAAAGTTACTCAAGAAAAAGTATCACATGAGAAAATCTACTTAAGTAAAAGTATTGAAGTACCTGTTTAAAAATGTACTTAATAAAGAGTAAAAAATATTTTTGCAGAGATGTTTAGAACAATTAAAGGATGAAATGTAGTGATTTTGAAGAATTTAGCAGATTTTAAGTAATTTAATTGATTTCTTAATTTTTTTTGCCTTTTTTGTGTATTTGGTTTGCTCAAATTTGGGACAGAAACTCAAATTAAATGTGCTAAATGAATAAAGTCACAACAACAACCTTTTCAAAAGGTCTCACAAGAAAAGTACTTCTTTTTTTTCAGTTCAGATCTAAAATGTAGTGAAGTAAAAGTAAAAAGCATCCACTGTAAAATCTACTTAAGTAAAGTACAGATACCTAAAATTTGTACTGATGTATTGTATTTTTACTTTTGTACTTACCACTCACCACTGCCTGTAACAAATTTCCTGCATCTTCAGTTTGTTTTCTCTTCAGACGAGGTATCGGACCCCAGAGAGAGGCTCCCAGACACTGACACACACTTTTAACAGACTTCTGAGTACACACACCAGATCAGACGACAGATGTTCAAAAATACCTCAGTCACAACAGCAAATGCAGGCTAGGAATGGCCCTAGGAGATGTTGCCTACTTAAGGGTGAAGTTGCCTTTAAAACAGATATGGGCCTGGAGTAAATCAGAAGGAGTGAGTTGGATCAGTGAAATTTGTGAAAGTGTGTAATAATCTTTTTTCAAAAATGTGTATAAGGTAGGGATATATATATTTTTTTACATTTAGTTTTTCTGCAATCTGTTCAGTTTATTTTATTTGTTTACAAAATGTGACTTTGGTTCATAGATAAAGTTGGTAATAATGCATATTTTTTTCCACAAATGTTAAGTTTAAAAAGTCCTGTCTTGCTCCATTATGTGTGCTGGTTTCACTACTTTTTTTCCATTTTTTTTTTCCAAACTTGTGCATTTTAACAGAGCGACAGGTAGAAAAGTAAGTGGGAGATCTGTGTGGGAAATAGCAGCTAAGAATTTACCCCCAAGCCAAACAGAGGACATGTCTATGGCATGACAGACAGGAGAAGAAAGGAGAGGCACAGGAGCGAGGGATCACAGATGAAAAGATAAAGAGAGGAGAGAAAGTGTGTGCAAATGAAAGAAGAGTGACCAACATGGCAGAGCTGGGGATGTACCTGTTGAGGCCATTATGCTATTACCCAGGCACACGCACAGACGCACATACATGCACACACACACACGCATAGATGTTCAGAGGTAACCTGTCTCAGTAATGACATTCAGCTGACTATTAATAACGCTGATTTTGTTTTCGTCAGAGTGGATGGGCCAGTTGAACGTGATTAGACTACAATGCACCACGGCAAATTTCTTCCTGGTTAAGTCCAAAGAATAGCTTCAAGAGAACATAAGTAAGTGGATTGTATTATTACTAAGTAGTGTTACTTCTTGTGTCATTTTTACTTTAAATATTTCCGCTCTAAATTGTAGGCCATTAAAAGGACCACCTCTACTAGTACTGCATTTCAAAAAAACTGTTATTGCTACTATTATTGCTTACTGTCACTAATGCTGGGCTACTTTACCCACTGCAACAACCACTACAGTTACTTTAAATGTGTATAATTATCATTGTAAAAAGTAGCTAAAAACTGTTATCAGGTTTATTTACTGTTACTTATATGACCACCACTACTATCCCAACAAATACTTGCATGATTTCAGTCACTACAAACTACAAATTCTCTCACTACTATTACTAGTACTGATTTTATGTTCAGCAGTACTACTGCTACTACTAAAACTTCTACTACTACAAAACCCCAAGTATGATATTCATCGTGACTGTTACTAACCTCAGTACACTCAATCCTATAACCAATAATTAGATGTTTACCTGCCCACCCTCTCTCTCTCTCTCTCTCTCTCTCTCTCTCTCCCTCTCTCTCTCTCTCTCTCCCTCCCTCTCTTCTCGCTCCCTCACACGCTCTCTCCTCCCTCACACGCTCTCTCCCTATCTCTCTGTGCAGCAGGTCCCTGGAAGCAGCCAAACTGTCAGACACTGTTGCTAGCACACGCTCGCTCGTGGCTCGCCTCGCTCCACATTTCCTGCGTAGCTTGAAGAAGGAGGAGGAGAGAAGTACTTGAAAGAATGAACTCAAACTTAGAGACTGAAGGTAGTAGAGACCTAGCCTTCTCCTAGGTTGTGTGTGCGGGACTATACAAGTGATGCTGTGTAGGAGCGCTCTCTTAACCCAACTTTAGTTTTTGTTTTGAATTTTTTCTTGTCAGTTTTTTTCAATGATGAGACGGGACCGTTTTTTCATAGCTACTCTTGCTGCCATCTTCTCAGCTGACCTCTACTTTGTCTTGATTCCAAAATTACGGACTTTCAGTCATGGTTTTGGACAATCATGCTCGTGCCAGCACAATAACATCACTTTACCAGGACAACGAGGCCTGGCACTGCCCATGCTTTTCAACTGGACTGTTAAACCACCTTTGGAAATGATTCCAGATAAAAAGGAGGAAGATGTGGGGTCCAAATTGGAGAGACTGTTCGCTCATCCGCTTTACAACATCCAGGCACCTGCACTGGAGGCAGGAGAGAGGCTACTGGAAGTGGAGCAGCTGATGGACTACTACCAGAAGAAAGTGTCCAGATGGGAGAGGTTAGTACTAATTGGAAAATGATTTTAGTGGTTCAGATCAAAAAGTAGTTTTTAAATTTAAAGGTGCACTATGTAACTTTTGTGGTGGAGGGTCTGCCACCTGGTTGGTTCCATGTGGAGGTTATTGCTTTGCCTGAAATGTTCCACTGTACTAAAATATCTTCATGGAAAAAAAACAATAAAGCCACCAGATCAAGATCTGTGTAGAGTAGGGTTGTTAAAAGTATAGAGAATCACATGCTAATAGTACTGAAACTAGATACACATTTGAGCAAGCACTGATATTAAAAATATTATATACTAGCTTTATCAAAACTAGTAGGACCATATATGGTAGTTATTATTTTGTACTGAAGATTATGTTCTATTGTCTTAAGGCCTTTTTAATTATCATTTTGGTATCACAATTAAGTTTGAAATTTTATTATTGTGGCAACACTATTGGACAGGTTCACAGTCGAATGCACTTTTTCAAAGTAATTTAATACATGTAATATAAATAAGTGTAATGCCATACTAGGGAACACTCTAGGCACAGCAATGGCATCTCCATAATCAATCAATCAAGCTTTATTTCAGACTCCATAGTGGTGTTGTGGTTTAGTTGTGTGCTTACACCCAGTTTAGTCAAAAATTTGAAGTGTTGATGGTGAAAGCATGCACACACCCAAAGATATGGGCCCAAGATTTTGGCTCAGTTTGATCAGTTAGTGCAATGTTCTTCTTAATGGCATTTTGTGTGATGTAATTATAAAGCCTTAATTATTTAAATCTAAAGCTACAATATTACAGCATAATCAAAATAGCCACGCTCAGTAGTGTGCATGTTTGAGGCTGATCATAGTGGTGCAGCCAGTGACCCCTAAGACCAGCCCAAACCATTACATTTTCTATAAACTCACTCTGCCATAACATATACTCACGGCAGACATAACCCTGCATGTGTGCACTGTTTGCTCCCAGGAATTTTTTAGAATCTTTTGGAGTGTGCCATCAAAGTCCAAAGACTGACGAAAGAAAAACACTTCACAAACATGTCACTCTGGCATGCTCTTTTTTAGGTAAACACAGATTTAAAAATAGTAAAAGCTCTCCTAATCCATCGCTGGCTAAACTGTCTTGGCATGTGTGAATCGGCCCGTCTATCTCCACTTTTAAGATGGAAAATTGTGTGTAACATGAGTAATAGGTCATGTTTTGGCTTTCAATCTTCGCAACAAATAGCACACAAAGAACCTTTTTTGGCATAAACTGATCAAAATGTTTTATTTGCATGCTGGAAAGGAAACGCGGATACATTCCTGGTCAGTCTATCTTGGTGCGTTACAAAAACAGCAGGACGAAAACAAACTCAATTCACTTTGCATTGCACCTTTGTCCCAATTACCCCCGAGCCGTCAGCCTGTGTACCACATGACTGATGGAGCAGGTCTCTTGTGGTGTTCAGTCGTCACTTTTTTAGCTCGTCTCAGAGATTTGGGTTTGGGTTTCTGGTGTGATGACTGTTCAGAGTGGTGTGGGCAGCTTTTGCATTGCGGTGAGCCTCTCATTGCAAGTTTATTTTTCGGTGGTGTAAGGGTTGGGCAATATTGACAAAAATACATATCTGGATTTTTCTCCTGATAATGTTAAATGATCAAACTGTATTTTTCAAGTCATCAAAATGGGTCTGTGAATGACTAGGCTGAGGGAACTGTTGCACAAATGTGTATAGACTGTCAAAGTAAACACAAGTGCTGCAATACTACTGTGGTAAATCCAGGCTGACATTGGAAAACTGTGTTATCTTGGCTGACCAGACAACCCCTTCAAAGAAGAGATGGGTGATATATCGGTTTCAATATTGGTAGATATCTGTGGCCTATTGGTTGGAAAAATATGGGTCAAATATGTCATCATATGTAACAAAGAAATATATTTAGAGGTTGTTTGTGTTATTTTTGCCTTTTTGTGACTGTTGTGACTCTTTTTCCTGTCCTGTAAATTCTTTGACATCAAACTGATTTGAAATTAGCCATTGCTATAATCTTTACATTTAAATGTTCATTAATACGTACTCTCCCTTTTATAAACAAATAAGAACTTTTAGAAAACAGAAAAGAAATTGAGATATAGTTTTAAATAATATGAAAGTTTGCTATGTGTATTTGCTAAGAAAATATTGGATTTTTTTTTCTTACCTGACTACCACCAGTGTCCATGCTCCTCCAGTGCTTCTAGTTTATTTGTTCATAATTTACATTCCCTGTACATATCCGGTCTTACTCCGCAGGCATATGAAATTGTACAGTGAGGCCGCAGCCATCGCAAACATCTCCGTGACCACACATGAAGCGACCTTTGACCCTGACGCCAGTTGGGTCAAATTTCACCTAGGAATTAACCGCTATGCCTTGTACTCCAGAGACGACCCCTCAATATCACAGCTCCTCGAAGACATGAAATCAATGGAGATCATCAATGCAGGTGAATCTGCATCCCCAACATGCGAGCACTAGAATGAGAAACACACCATTATACTTGCATATATTTGAAATATGCATAGTCTAAATGGAAGTTTGTACTAGAAGAGCAGAACTGTTTGTAATAACTACATACATACAATACACTTATGCCTGCAAATGTTTCTCGATATGCTCTGTGTTGATTTCCTATAAAAATAAATTTACATTGAAGCATTCTTTTCCTTTGTGATGTAAAGCTATACTAAAGTTGCCTATGGAACTTTTCAGGAGGAGGGTCTTCCACCTGCTTGTGTCTGTGGCATTAAGCCTATTTATTTACATGGAGACAAGCAGGTGATATAGTAACAGGTCAGATTTGTGGAGAGGTATTTCTTTAGCAATAAACACACCTGTAACTGAATAAATGCAAGATAAACAAGATTTATGTCAGCATGCGTTTTACACAAAGCAGTAACATCTTCATGGAGACTAGCAAGTGTCAGACCCACAACAAAAAAATATTACACTGTGGATCTATAATAGATCCTTAATTTGATTCATGGTTCTAAGGTACACTCTTTGCCTGGGTGAAGGTACCTTCTCTACAACTGTACATGTTATTGCAATTTTTGTGATTTTTTTTTTTCTTCTCCAGATTACACTCAAGACGAGAAAGCTTTAAAAGGAGCCTGTGACTGTACACAAGGTAAACCGCAAAACCAAATACACCTCTTTGCAACTGCTCTTTTGTTTTATCTCACTCACGATGCCTGCTGTAATTAGTGAACAATAAGTTATTCCACGAGTAATTGTGACTGGTGCTTTGTTCCTGTTTGCTTGTCTGTAGCGTCAGAGACAAGCACACTGCAGCCTCTGTGATAATAGGGATTCTTGTTTGGCTTCTAGATCTATGAGACATGCACTTTGAGGGGAATACAAAATGGGTAATGTTCAAAGAGACAGAGCTTAATTAAATGTTTCATATGTAGACCCTTTTCTGCTTTCCAGCCCACACAACTCCCCACCTACTCCTCTCCTACCTGCTAATGTGAAGATAGATAATTGACTTCGACGAATTCACTAATTCGGCATAACAAACTGAGCTTCCGCCTAATACTAATACTAATTCCCTAATACTAATACCTTGCTATGTAAGACTCAATAATGGAATAACCAGGCAAATGGTCATAGCAGAATACATACAGTACTAGATGCAATTCTGATAATGTTATTTCTTGGATCACATTCTTATACTAACCACTAAAACTATTCACATAGCTTGTCCAAATCCAAATGCTTACATGCAAACTAACAGGTGCCATAGTAGACCTTATTCTATTTCCATTGCAATGGTCAAAATAATACTCTTGGTTGGTGTAAAAATATGTATTGTGTGCTATTTACAATATCTTAAAAAAAACAAACAATCCACATTCTTTCTGTGTGTAGTCTGTGTTTCAGTACAGTCTGACCACACAAACATCACTTGTTGCCAAGACAGAACGCATCAAAACAATTCCTTTTCTCTCGCCATTTTTAAGTGAACCTCGACAGACTGTCTATTTATTTCCGTAACAGCAGAGGAGAGAGACCGTATCCAGCGCCCACAGAGTGGCCATTTATGCCAGTTTGGTCCTAACTGGTTCAATTCCAAGAGTGAAAAGTAAAAGATTGCAAAGTCTATATGTTTTGGTGCTTTATAGACGTGGTGGGGGAGGCGTGTGTGGTTAGTGAAGCTGACTGCTGTGACATAACTCACAGTGGGGCGGTGAGAAAAGGCCAATTAGGTTTAAACACATCAAAAACACCACAGGGGGATATAGCTGCAACGACATGAAATGATAGTGTTTCTGTTTTTGTTTTGATTCCAGTGGTGAAGCCCAGTGGACACCACCTGAAGCTGGCTTTGAAGATGCACAACTTTGCCAAAGTCATGTTCAAGCCAATGAGGTGAGAATAGAGTTTGTATGTTTCTAATAACATCGCAATACTGCAGTCATAGAAGTCTTGTCATCACCTAAGGCTCTAGTTAATGTTACAAAATGACTGAAAATAAAGAATCTCAAAAAAAGTGGAGATTTCATAAATAAATGACCACCACTGAAACTGACGTTTCTTTATTGTTTCTGGACCAAGTGAAATTATTTGTCAAGTTTCATCATGTCTGTCTACACTAGCTTTTTACACCACATGTGTCAGTTAAATAGTTATTATTTCTTTACTAGTTTCCTTACTTAGGTAACAATAACAACAGTATATATCAGTTAAATATATGAGTAACGTGTGTAACATGTGTTCTTTGTGTTACCATGTGTTATTGTGTGCTAGGCAGGAGAGACATGAGGAGACACCAGAAGACTTATTCTACTTTGTCGACTTTCAGAGACATAACGCAGAGATCGCTGCCTTTCACCTGGACAGGTGCGGCTTCATAAAACCTCATTATAGTAATGTTCTCCTGTTTATTTGTGTCATACACTTACTATTTTAGTGCCTCGGATTTTATGTTGCATTGCTGCTTAAGGCTACATGCTGTAATGGCAGCACATCTGTTACTTTACTAGCCTCTATAATGGGGCTAAAGCAAGGTTCTTTCTATTGAATAAATGAAACACTTAAAGTGTGTGTAATGCTTTCAGTGATATTATCAATAGGAAAAGGAAATGGCTCAGTGTTTTCTACAGTGTTTTGGTGCCGGTGTAATAGCCTGCTTGTGGATTGCACCATATCTGCCCAGCCCTGGCGCTCCCAATGCGCTGATCAGTATAAACCACAGAATGTGGACACACCACTGTAGGTAATGGCACAGAGCTGAGCTGGTGTGATTCACACAAGTATAGTCATCAGAGAGAGACAGTATAATTATGAAGCCACATAGGCACAACAAGACACAGCTTCAATACAGCAGACTGAAAACAACAGGGCCACGTCAGCAACAGTCTCCTGATGACTGTCATCTGATGCCCAAAAGTCTTATTATGGAGCGCATCTACTCATAAATACTCATAAACCTAACTCTCTATGAACATTCAATTTCTGATTTCACATTAACTCTATTTTTGGTGGTGCCAATGTAAAACAACACTTCTCAATAAAATCTGTAGATCAGGGAATGTCTACTGCAGCAGTCATTGACTTTTACTCTGTGATTATTGTGCCATTGCTGTTTAAGAGGCAGTTTTTCCAATATGGCCCTGGGAGAGGAATAAACCTTGGGTTGAGTTGGCCTATATAAACATAGAGAGTTGAATGACACAGTATGTTGATAGAATATGCAACTATGAACTGTAACCTTGTGTGAAATAAAGTGGGAGTTAAAACAGCCTCCAAACCTAAACACATCCTGTTTTGTTTTTTCAGGATCCTGGACTTCCGCAGAGTGCCCCCGGTGGTGGGCAGACTGGTGAATATCACAGGAGAAGTCCTCCAACTAACCCAAAACGAGGACCTTCGAACTGTGTTCTTTACTTCCCCTGGTAAACATCCACTTCTTTCTTATGATCTATTATAGTTTGAGGAATTTGGGACATATTTTTAAGTACAACATTTCCATGACAAGAAAAAAAGATTTCTATCTAGTAAGTAAGCCAAAACATGCAGGCAAAGTCATCCAGCTAGATTGTCCTGGCCAAGTCAAGCTCAAGGGAGCTAACACTATACTGCAGTGGCCCGCTGCTCCTGACAAGTCAAAGCAGCAGTGATAGATGGGTCAAATGCAGGCAATTCATTTCCTTCTTTGGGATTAAGTATACCTTAACATTAACCTTAGTGCTTTGAAATACCATTGCAACTGTCATATGAAGAAAAGGATAGGACCCACACACGCTTCCAAAGATAGTAGTGCAAAGTCACTCAGGAGAGGCAAAAGAATCACTTCATGAGTCAAAGAAACCCACTGACTAAAAGTAATTTGTTTGTGAAGAATGAGAGAATGAGAGCCTCACACATCAACTACTAGAGACGGGTGCGTTGGAAGAGAGGGAGCAGCCCCAGAACATACAGAAAAATCCCGCACACCATCTTACTTGCAAACTGTGAAATTTATTAGGACAAACCGTGCAACGTTTCGGCACTAGGCCTTCGTCAGGCAAACAGAATGAGAGCTCAGGTGGCCATCTTAAATAGGGTGTGGCAAGCACCCAAGGGTGACCGGTCATAAAGAAACAGTGCACACAAAACCCCATAATTCAAAAAACAAAGACAGTCAACATATAGTGTAATAATAATACAAATAATAATAATAATGAAATCATCATATAACGATCATAGAATAATATTAGAAAAGTAACAAGTCAATTTTATCGATTACGAAGAATTTGCCATTCCACTGAGGACTTTATTCAACAAGCCACTGACATGAAAGTGAGATTCCAACAACGAGGGTACCCTGTGTCTTGGGTTGATGATGCTTATGGGCAGGCTCTCCAAGTCACGGACAGATTTATTAAAAAAGAGCACCAAAAGGCAGAAACATTATTCCGTAACTTGTATCACCCAATATTCGACGATAATTTTTTACATCCTCACACTGGTAAAAAATATCCCATAAAAAGTGTTATCACATGTGCATCTACACATGTAGTCTATATGTTGAAATGTCCATGCGGCCTAGTGTACATTGGAAAGACCACAAGAAAACTTAAACAAAGAATAAGTGAACACAAGAGCTCCATCAGAAGAAACGACCGGGACTACCCTGTAGCAGAACATTTTAATGATCAGAGACATGATATTTGCTTTCTACGTTTCTGTGGCATTGAGCATGTCCCCCCTCCACCCAGAGGAGGGGACCATGACCGCATACTTAAACAAAGAGAAGCATTTTGGATTCACACTCTCCAAACTTTAGCTCCTAAAGGACTCAATGACGATTTTAATCTTAGCATCTTTTTGTAAACATTAGTTTACATCATTAGGACTCTTGCTTTGGGTGGGCTGTTTATGGGCTACAGCTTAACATTCATTGTGTATATATATAGATGTGTATATGGCACGACAACATTATTTTATAGTTGGGTGAATGTATACTATGTCTATATGTATCCATATATTCTTCTTACTTTTCTAATATTATTCTATGATCGTTATATGATGATTTCATTATTATTATTATTTGTATTATTATTACACTATATGTTGACTGTCTTTGTTTTTTGAATTATGGGGTTTTGTGTGCACTGTTTCTTTATGACCGGTCACCCTTGGGTGCTTGCCACACCCTATTTAAGATGGCCACCTGAGCTCTCATTCTGTTTGCCTGACGAAGGCCTAGTGCCGAAACGTTGCACGGTTTGTCCTAATAAATTTCACAGTTTGCAAGTAAGACGGTGTGCGGGATTTTTCTGTATGTTTGTGAAGAATGCACAACATTGCACTGACAGGTGGTTATTGAGACAGATACAAAACCCAATACAATTTACAGAGACCAGGATTAAGTATATGTAAACTGGGATTTTGTAATAGTCAAGTTTCATAATAATTACTGTATGCATTGAATTGTAAGCTTCTGGGCCCTTGTTGTGAAATGTTAAAATGGCAAGGAACCACATAAAGTATGATCCTTGCTCTGGTTAGTGCAGACAACATACGTTCTGTTATTATAGGCATGTATGTTTTCAAATAGGACATTTGTAATTACACTTATTTATTTGGAAAGCCTCAGCACCGTATTGCAGTAAATCTTGTATGTGGTTAATACAGTGATAGTACGATATACAGTTTGGGATTTATTAGCACATTCCGCCATGTTGATGTAGCATCTGCCACACATCAATTAAGCTGCAATAGCCAAATAATGTAATAACAGATAATACTAATATTGATCACATTTTATTATACAGGTATTTAGCATCTTCAAATCTCCATTGGACTAACAGTAAGACTGCAAATTCTATGCTGTGTGATGCCACAATCCTAATCTCTACTGGGACATTTTTACATACATTGAGGAATTTGGGACATATTTTTAAAGCATTTCCATGACAAGAAAAAATATTTATATCTAGTAAGTAAGAGTTACTTTTACAGTTGTCAAAATGTTTGTCATTTTTTATTTTTTATTTTTTTCACAGAATTTGACACCAAATAAAACTAAAATAATAACATGATATTATCTGGATATTGGTATATTTGTCCTCTTCCTTCCGTCCTTCTCACAGGATCCAGAATAATGCCATATACAAAAAGAGCAAATAATTGTGAAACTTTGTTATTCACACATAATGCACACAAATCTTAAAAGCATCTATTTCCAGTGTGTGTGGTGTTTTGGTGAAGCTGCATCCAGCCCGAGGGAAAGGCACCGCGGATAAAAGCCCATGTAAATGTGTCTAAACAGGAAACTCATTTATATTCCAACATTTTCCTTCTGCTTTTCTCCAAACAGCCAACAACACATGCTTCTTTGCCAAATGCCTGTACGTGTGTAAGACAGAGTATGCTGTGTGCGGGGGTCCTGACCTGGTCGAGGGGTCCCTCTCTGCCTACCTGCCTGGACTGAGCATCGCACCAAGACTGTCCATACCCAACCCCTGGATACGCTCCTATACCTTCACTGGACAAGAAGAGTAAGATATAAATGAATATGAATGAATGAATGAATGTTGAGTCATAAAAGTGCAAAAAAAAGAAATTGCATAACAGTTTTTCGTGTTTTGCAGGTGGGAGGTGAATCCGTTTTATTGCGACACCATTAAGCAGATGCAACCTTATAACACAGGGAATCGTCTCCTCAACATCATAGACATGGCCATCTTTGATTTTCTCATAGGTATTAAAGAATTGTATCGTTTGAAGGTGCACTATTGCTTGTCTCTATGGAGATGTTATTGCTTTAGCTGGAATGTTCCACATTATGGCATTAAACGTTCATCTTGATGTATTTAATTACACTTTGTATTGCTCTGTTACCTTCTTACAGTGAGTGGGTAGCCTCTCCAAGGATTTGACCTGTAATTTTGACAACTGGCATGACCTGCTTGTCTCCATAGATATAGAGGGTTTAGTTTAATGCCATACTGTTTAACATTTCAGGTAAACCGATAATATCTCTATGGAGCCAATCAATCCTCCGTTATAAAAGTAGTATAGTATAGTGCACAGTTAACCTTTCTAAAGCAATGACGGAGCTTTTCTCAGTTTTATTTTATGTCTCTTAGGAAACATGGACAGACACCACTATGAAATCTTTACCAAATTTGGGGATGAAGGATTTTTGCTTCACTTGGACAATGCCAGAGGGTGAGGTGGATTTGATTAGAAAAAGAAATTGTTCAGTTACCTGAGGCAAGACACAAAATCTGTTATATGCATATTGAATTTGTCGGTGGCTTTGTGTTTGTTTAGATTTGGAAAACACTCTCATGATGAAATGTCCATCCTGGCCCCACTCACACAATGCTGCATGTAAGTATTATGAACTCCAATTTGACTTTTATATTCTATAGATGTGGACAGTTCAGATGTCAGTTATTATTGATGACTTATTGATTATGTGTTTATAATTAACAGAATTTATTATATTTACTTGAGTAACTTTTTAAAAAAGTAGCTATACTTTGACTTAAATAAAGGCTTTAGTAACTCACTCACACAATCACAATTCACAATCCTATTTACTTAATTATTACTCTTACTTGAGTAATTATTCAGGTCGCTCTTTACTTCTACTAAGTAATGTTATATTAATGATGCTTGGGTACACTTTTGTCTACTCCCACCTAATTAATGAATGTACTGTAATATATTTTTTCATGTAAATTTAGGTAAAAAGAGCATACACTACAGTTTCCCAGGAATATATCTTCAGAGTCATAGTATGTCTATTGTCAGTACTTAATCTGTCAATTTGGCGCTATAGGCCTATGGATTAATACAGCAAGATAACATACCTTTTCACTAATACAATCACATTTAACCCTTAGGCTTTTCCTTTTAGATCTTACAAAACACCACAAATACAGCTCCCCTTTTGAAAGTATGACCTCATACCATTCTAGCCTCTGAACATGAGCGTTTGTGTGCAGGATAAAGCGCTCCACCCTGGTCCGCCTGCAGCTCCTGTCGCGCCCTAATTTCAGACTCAGTAACGTCATGAGAGAATCCCTAGAGAGAGACCCCCTGCACCCCATCCTGACCGAAGCCCACCTGCTGGCTCTGGACCGCCGCCTCCACAAAGTGCTCAAGGCCATACAGCGCTGTGTCCGGAGGCTGGGAGACGACCAGGTCATCACCACAGACTTCATCAAATCTACCCTTGGACCCCAGGCAGTCCCACCGACCATCACACAGATCAAATCAGCCAGGTAACGAAGACTGTAAGGGCCAAGGAAGCGCCGCCCTGTGAGCAAACAAGTCCCATGTGGTTGAGGTTTAATGAACGAGCCGTAAAAGGGAAGAGAATGGAGACTGTGAAGCAGCTTTGTGGCCTGCGCAGACAGAGAGAGGGCGAGGGAAGCCATGCCTTGTTTTAATGTGGCCAGATAATTCCCCAAGGGTGCACTTTATGGTACTTGTCTCACTTTTCATGTATGCATAGATGAGGGTAGAAGTCATAACAAAGCTTGATTCATTAACTTATGCCCAGACAATAAAATACAAAAAAGTGGCTAGGAACGAGAAAAAAAAAACATTTCAGTAGAAAATCTAAACTACAGTTATTCTCCTAATGGTATGGAATCCAGTATAGCATTGCCAGGACGGGATTTAAACTAGAGATAATCTAGTCAAGGTGTAAATTAATTGTTCACAAATTAGTATTTACATTTCATTTCAAATTTCAAAAGTACATCACTTAAAGCAACACATGCAACAGCGGGTGTGGCACATCACCTGCAAGATCCCATAGAAATACAAAATTAACATTCTCCATGGTGATATATACATTTTATGTCCTTCTGTGGCCTGTACATGGGCCATGTGGATGATCTTGGTGTCTAAGTGAAGCTAAGACAGTGCTTTCTGTCTGGTGTTAAATAATGACATTATATAACATTAGCAATAAGTACACTAGACTCAAACACAACCCTTTTAATTCTGCCTGACAAAAATATAGAATTAAAACTTAAAATTGCCTTTTAAACTTTGGATGTACTTTCTGAGAAACCAAGGAATTGTAAAAAACAACTTGAGGTCATCACTTGTGCAAAATTTGGTGCAGATAAAACTAAATATGTAAACTTTACACTATTTTTAGTAGGAAAAGGTCCAGGTGTCCTGAGCCAGTCCGGTCCCCATGTGCTGCCCATGTGCCAATTGGCATCATCAGATTTTGTCAGAATAAATAATTTATTGAGATAAAAACAAATTTTGGTACACAAGGTCAGTAAATTAAATATTTTCAAACAATTTATGTCACAATTTGACCCATAATGAACTTGGTTTTGATTTGTCTAAATCAATTTAAAAAAAAAAATGAGAAGAATTAGTCAATTAGATTTCATAATACCCATTTTGTGCTGCTAGAGTGACAAATAGGCACTTTCTCCTTTCTCCTAGAAATGTTTTGCTGGAATGTTTTTGTACATTTACATGGTACATGGCAATGATGCTAATGCTAACACTAGCAAAATGGCTGCCAGCAAGCAGCAAGTGAGGGCGGGGCCACAGGGGGCTGGGAGGGGCCACAAGCTGAAAACATGCATCAGAGTATCTCCAACTGTGGGAATTATTATTTGTATGCCTGGTTTAGCCAAAACATTGAGTTTTAAGTATGGGGAACCAACTTTTAATGGAAAAACAGCAAAGGGGAAACATTTTTTTCACCTATTTTGGCTGCACCTTTTGACTTCTAGTTTAGTTATAGTTAGGGATAGACAAAAACATATGGCATTGATGGATTCAGGTGATTTTATGCTCTCCACAGATTTATAACTTGCACAATGTACAGATGCATTAGAATTGTTTTTTTTTTTTTTTTTTTTCCAAAAGCTTAGTCTAAAAAGCTAGCATTTGACAATATGGATAGGTTGTGACATTTGGGGGCATATTTGCTCTTTAACTGAGCTGTGTTCATTTAATCTGAAAATGACTATATGACTGACCTGTCGAGTTTCCTCTGAGTACATAGATTTATGGCATGTTGGGGTTGCTATGATCTGATTTTTTTATGGGTGCAGTGGGCGTGGCAGTGGGTGGGATCTGTACCACTGTGGGTAAAAAAAAAAAAATTACTTACTGAGACAAAGTTGCTCAAAAATGAGAGAGTTGTATGCACTGGATTTTAATATGCTGCTGGACAAACTGCTTTAAAACTGTAGCATCAATGAAAGGTTCTAAGAGTAAAACAATAATAAAAGTCTTATTTTGTGGGATCTTGTTTTTGTTTTTTTTGTGCTTTTGGAGAAAACGTACTAATTGACGCATGTGAGTAAAATAGCCTACATAAGACAACCACTTACTGTTGTTTACTCCACCCCAGTTTCCAGACATATAATCCTCCCCCGTGCCATCAGACAGCCCTTAAACGCCTTTACAACATCAGAGTGGACTTAAAACAAGCTGAGGCACAGAAACAACACTGTGGTATGCTTCACAACTCACTCAAGTAATTATTTTGGAGCAGGTATTATCTGCAAAGTCATATGGGAACAGTTTTATGAATTCCAGACACATTCCACACACAGGTCTAACTGATCTGAAGAGAAATAATTAGTTATTTTTAACTCTGGAAATGATTATGTGGAGATTGTGGGTAAAAGCATCTGTGTGGAATAAAAAGTCAAACAAAGGGTATATTTAATTGTAAAATACAAGAAATTGAAGGGGGAAAAGCTATTAACTTCAGATTTAAATCAGCGATGAAGGATGTGAATGCAGTTAAATGTGTGGTTTGTGTCTCACACCATGCTAGTTAAAGTGTATTTGACACTCATATATTCTTCTAATATTACTTAGTTTAGTGGCATAGTTCCTTTGGTAAATATTCATCATAATTTTACATGTGTCAAGTGGCAGAAGAAAAATCTGAAACAAAAAAACCCCAAAAAACTGTAAAATGCAAGAAGTAGCAATGGATTCTAAAACGAATTCCCTCTAGCAGTATCATAAACTGTCATCTACTGGATCCAAAATGCAGGAGCAATCTGCTCACAAGAATGGCATTTTTAAGTTTAAACGCACATTTAACAAAATAAACTATTGTGTAATTTAGACACCTGCCTTTACACATGAGCCATGTTAATGTATGGCTCCCTCTAGTGTACAAATATTATAAAACGTCTTTGAGGTGATCATGTAAAGTTTGTAAACAGAGACTGAAGTGAAATCAGCACAATATTGCAAAGACATTACCCTTAGATTGGATTTACAGTCCTCAGTTACTGCTCTGCTACTATGGAAAGCATTGACAGAGTAATTATTTAGAATGATAGGTTCACTCATACTCAGGCATACTCCAAAACAGGTCTAACAAAATCAAAATCTTTCAATTATATTTTCATGATATGAATCTTGACAAATTCTGTGCAGGTAAAAACAAAATTGAATATGCATAAAAACAAAAGTGAATATGCTATTTTCTCCTTTTAAAATGCATAGACAAACAATTGGTTCTGTCATAATAATAATAAAAAAAAGATTTAAATGTTGAAGAATTATTATACATGTAGTTCCCTTATTTACTGCACCATAACAATGAAGTTCCTCTAACGGTAAAGTGTGACAAAAAACGCAAACAGAAAGACCCATACATGGACAAATGGTTGTAGTTTTTGACTTTTTATTGCTTAAACTGCCATCTGGAACAATCTATACCAAAAAGATAAACATTTTGCACATACAGGAGGTCAAACTGAATACAGGGAAGAATAGAAAAAGAATGGTCCTCAGAACGGCTGCAGCACGCGCTGCACGCCCCTCAAAGCTCTCACTGGAGATCTGGGCTTAAGCACAGTCTGCCCTGGGTTAGGGAAAGCTAAGGCAAATCTCAACAACTGTGGTGGGACTAGAGTGATGACAATGCTGCTCCTATGTACATGAAAACAAACCCTTAGGAATAAAGGAGGGAAACCAGTAAGGAGGTGCCACCAAGTCTGACACGAATCAAAATCAAAACATAAAAAAGGGGACTGCTTAAAAAAAAAAAAGAAGAAGAAAAGAAAGACCAACCCTGCAACAGGCACCCAAATTAAATTCAATTTACCCCAAGTGTTATTTGGTAAAAAAATTGAAAAGAACTAATTTTACCATTATGAAGCAGTTAAGCTAAAAGGAGTTAACTCTGACAGAAAAAAGGTCCTGCTTCCATTCATCCCATATCAACTGGGTGCCTAAAACATCATGCCAAGTAAGCATAGAGAACAGATTACAAGCTACTCCAATGAAAAGACAGCCACCTTTTCAATAGGCATAAGCAACAACACTAATTTAAATAAATATATCCGGCCTGGCAACCTCCAGCGATACACAAATACTTCAGATGTCCTGAAACCCAAGACTTCACTTCATTGATAGCTGGAATTTTCCTCTTTTGAAATCTATTTTTAAAACAATCCCATGATGTTTCACACAATACAATTACATACTGTTTTGTCAGTCAACAAGAAGAAGCATTTATTTTTACTTTGTGGCACTGGACACCTAAAATAGAATTCATGGAAAAATAAGTGTTTACAAAAGACAGTAAAACATATTTAAGCTTCACCATCACTCCAAACCATAAATTTATCATCTCATAAACAATGTTATAGAACTATGATTAGTCGACTATACTAGAATAACATTTTAATTACAAACCATAGCAGAAGAGTGACCAAGATATTTGGTATGTACTAAAAAATTGAATACTGAAATACGTTGAATACTTTTTTTTTTTTTTTACATGTATATAGATTTTTTCTGAGTATTCAAGGCAGTTGTTGTATGGTCTTTCTACTGGTTTAAGAGGACACTGGGGTAAAGGACCACTTCCTGTGTGGAGCTTGAAACCGCTTCCACGACTTCCATCGCTTTGTGACAATAATCAACATTTGGCACTAGCCTGGTAGCTGCACAATAAAATCAACAGTTGTACAAGCTCTCTCAAACTAAGCATAAAAGTTCATCATTGTCTAATCTTACCAACCAAAACAAACTGAGCACATCCAGAATATATCAAAGCCATTGTGTGATGCAAAGAATTCTCCTGCTTTGTACAGTTTTAGGTCCTGCTCTACAATCTATAGAACTGAGGTCTAAAAAGATTAAAGCAGTCTTTATGTAAAACAAAGTCATCAAAAGCGCCATGTAAAGTTTGATTGTCCTGTCTCATACAGAGACCCTGAAACCTCTCCTTTCAGTCCGGCTTTAAGTCTATAAAAGCATAACCAGCAAATACGTACAAAACATAAGTAACAGGTAATGTAACTGTGCCTACAAGGTAGCGTACAGCAGCTGGTATAAGCGCTGGTGAATGGCTAGAAGTCACTCTTTAGTGACAACAACATAATCTGTAACAGAAGAGTACTGAGGATAAAAGCCAAGAATAAAGTGAGAAAAGCAAAGAGTACGGATGGACCCTGGGTCTAGAGGAGAAGGGTGCACAGAGGCTCCTTCAGACAGACAGCGACACAAAGCTGTTGTACTGTTGGATGTTCCTCTTGAGGATGTCAGAGCACGGGCCCAGCACACGTTCAAAACGAGGCCGGTCCAGCTTCACACATTTCAGAGGCCCACGGGCCACCACTGTGGCAGCGCGGGGGCGGTTCATCAGTAGGGCGATCTCACCTACAACACACAAGACATGAGACAAATGCCAAAGAAGAGGAGATAAACATCAGGTCTGCAATTCTTACCAAAGTAGTCAGACGGCCCTAATCTCCCCACTTCCACAAACTCCTCATTCTCAGAACGACGCTGTAACACCGCAGCAGAACCCTGAAAAAACAAAACATGTGATTCTACAAGCCTCATTAGTATGAGACGATATAGACAGCAGTAAAGAAATTAGCCTTTGCTAAAAGACTTTAAGCTAAAATGATCTTGAACTTCCCTTATTTAGAATCTGCAACTTAAGTCACACAAAGAAATGAATACAAATATTTACAATGATGTAATACCTTAACTAACTGTTGTGTATTTTGTGTCATATTGTCTAGAAACTCAACCGTTTCAATACTACCACCAGAGGGCATACTTTTGCCAGTAATTCAAATGTATTAATGTAAACTGAGGCAGTAGATATGATTAAATGGCAAAAGGACTTCTGAATTACTAAGACCATACCTCTAGGATGATGAAGAACTCATCTCCAGGTTCTCCCTGCACAACTATCTTCTGTCCATCCTCAAACTGGACAGGCTCCAACGCATCAGCCACTGTCAAACGCTCCCATTTGTCAAGAGACTCTGAGGAGAGAAGAAACATCTTAAGAACCTCCAAGGCATTCACGTTATTTAACTTTAGCAATAAAACGGTAATGTATGATGTTTTGAAAAAACATGAAATAAAATACTTTCTCACCTAAAATGGACACTTTCCTGAGGAATTCTTCATACATCTTCCTCTTTCTCAAAGTGCTTCCCTAAAAAACAACACATTATGTTCAGACAAATCCCACAGACCCATGCAGAGCAGGCTTCTGTTCTCACCATCAGTATTCTTCTGTAACTGTCTCTGTCGATGCCCCACAGCTTCACGTTTGTCTTGGCTTTCACTGTGGCTGCTCTGGGGGTACCGTAGATCAAGGCTAGCTCTCCAAAACTGCCACCCTCTCCAATGCTGGTCACCCACTCATTGTTAACATACACCTAACGGAAAAAAAACATTAAAAAAAACATTGTTAAAATTTAGGCCAGAGCACAAATTGTGAAGTTTTAATCCAAGTACTACAGATTCATTTAAGTTCTATAGATAACTTACATCCATCTCTCCTTGATCAATAACATAGAAATTATCACCTTCATCACCTGTGGTAATACAATCAAAAGATGAGTTTGAGTGTTACAGCTAAATGCCTAAAAAAGAATTAATTAATTCATCTTACCCTGCAAAATAACAGTTTCTCCTGCTATGTAGGTCACAGGAAACATTGCATCAAATATGTCACTGTAAGAATGACAAATATGAGAAAAGAATTAGATTGTAATCATTTGTTTGTTTGTTTATGGATGTCTTTCATATTGTCATACCTCCTTTCATTGTCATCTAGATGTGAGAAGAGCACATTCTTTTCAATAGCTTTGGCCAAAGCAGCCATTGTTTTGTAGTCTTTAGGAATAACCTTAGGGAAAAGTAAATGCACTAGTGTCATCAATCTTAAATATTAAAATAAATATTGAAACAATATTTAAAGATCCAGGGCTCACCTTCCTCACATAGGAGGCAGCGTCCTCCTCTGTGTACACCTCTGCACTGAAGGCCCCTCTTCGCCTGCGTCCCTTCACCACTGGGTTCATGGGTGGAGACACCTCCTCATCCCGGGAATCTGAGCGGGAGCTGGCCTTTTGCTGGCTCTGGATTTGCTTAGCCTCCTCCTGGAAAAAAATGTTTTTGTGTCAATACAGAAATATCCCGCTGTTTCTTTTAAAGCCAAGAGCAAGGCATATAACAAAAAAAACCTCAAAGACAAGATTCAAACTTGATTTATATAAAATACAATATGTGTATCCTAATAGAAATAGATGTATTTATCCAGATTAGAGATGCTCTGACATGTCCAATATTTTTAAATCTATGGCCTACAAATTAAAATACAATTCACAAAACTATTAACAATTGTAAAACTAATCAAATATATTTTTCTGGATACATGTTATTGTACTTTGTAAGGTGATTTTGTAAAATGCCATATTTTTAGCTCGATTACTGATAGGGAAAAATCATTGGGTCGATATATCTAGAAATGTTTAAGATACCAGTGTAAGGAAGGAAAAAAAGAATCCTCTGACATTAGCACCAATATACTGTCCAATCCTAATTCTTGTGTAGATAAATAATTCTTGAAAGATAAGAAGGAGGAGGTCACAGCAGTCATACCTTCTCAAGCCTCTCAAAGTACTCTCGGAGAAAGGCCATGGGCCTGTCTGGTCGGGAGGTGCACAGCTGGACAATACAGTCCTTCAGCAGCTGCTGAATGTTGTGCTTCTGCACGTACTGCTCGCATTCTCGCAGGCTCCGCTCCTCTTCACTGCTCGTACTTCCAGACGCCATGACGCTCCTCTGTGACTTCTGACCTGTTTACTGGAGCCAGAGGAGACAACAGAGGAAAATAAGTATCACAGATCAGCTGACACAATAAAATACATTTTGGTTTTATTTCAATATAGAGTACTACAGAACTACAAACTAGACGAAAAGAAAATGTAGCATCTGTTTATTTAATCACCATTTAAAAGACATAACATTGATGAAGAAGAAGAGTGTTTAAAAAAAAAAATGTGTGGAAAATAGAGGCAGTGTGTGAAAGACAGGGCCTGCTTTGCCCCACACACACACACACACACACACACAGTCAAGAACGAGAGCTGGTCATATGATGTGATAACACACTTCTACTGTAAACAGCCATCTGGAGCAGCGACACAGTTTTGGATAAACCTGTTCCAAACTTCATTTGTGTTTTACCTCTAAATAAAGAGAATACAGGATCTTCCATTAAACAAAGTCTGTACATAGGAGTGGGCAATATTGATAAAAATTTATATCTGCCCAACATCTGCATTTTTTTAGGAGTAAAATGAACAGATGATATTATGTCAATCCAATTGTTTAAACAATTTTGTTTAAACAACAATTAATTTGTCAACGTTTAAGTATCCCACAGATGTGAAATGAAAAGTAAAATGCCATAAAATAAAGTGCAGAAATATTAACAGTCTACTTTATATTCAAATGTTGCATATCTTCAAAACAAAATTCCTGATAATATTGATATTTTGCTAACCTGCCCACCTCTACTTGTGCAGCGACACAGAACAGGCATAAAAGCAAAAGCATAATGCGTTCAAGGTTTCAAAAATTCCAACTCTCCAAAATTCCAAATTCTCAGATCATCTGATGGGTCTCAGTAATTTAAGCACTATAGCTGGGACTAAATGAAGAGGGTCTGTAATGTTCTCTTTAATCATGTAAACCAGTAGAAAAGGATGGGTTCTTTTGGAGAAGAATGGTTTGTGCTAAACTAACAAAGCCTGGGCAAGAAAACTAAACTAGTATGTTATCAAAGAAAGTGGCACGGTCTCTACACACTGGCGTTAAGGTGGAAACTTGGCATGTCTGACAGAACCTAAATCTACTTTTAGAATAACTCTCTCACTGTTAAATAATACTGACCTGGGTAATCAATTAAGAGCTAAGACACCACACAAGGCAACACAACGAGACTACCCCATCCTCCATGTCAGTCGTATCTATTTAACGTGATGCTTCTTGTCTGTGTGTTTGATTAACACGTTATTTATATTGTGGCTTATATGGCTAGAGGTGATGCATTTGAAATACAATAACATAAAAACAACAGATGACCTTGTGACGCTGAGCGTCCATTTAATTATTTTCTGTTTTAACACGAAACGACGTGCATAATGCTCACATGAGTGAGTTGTATCATTTGTTACACTGAAAACTCGCGTTTGACGGCTGTGTGGATCAGGAAGGCTTCATGAAGAGGGTGACGGCTGCAGCGAAGTAACAAATGATGATTGAGAGAAAAGCTTTTTTCACAAAGATATAACTACACTTCGATTACAGTTCACTATGCATGTGGCACTTCAGTTTCTCACTAAAGCATCTATTAAAAGCGACATTAGATAAGAGTGTGTCCACTTTGAAGCCTAGCTGCTAGCTCCGCGCAAAGGCAAAGCTCTTCTCCAATGACGCCATCTTGAGCTCTATCATAAACAAACGCTTGACGGGGAAATAGATTTCACACATTCAAAAGGTCGATGGTTTAAAGACCGTCAAATTGCAATACTTACAAGATGTGTAAATTCTTGCCAAGTCCCTGGTTTGTGACTCGGGATGGCTTGGTATTTGTCAAAGCGTACCGTTAGCAGATCCTCCTCGCTTCGATTTTTTTTTGCCGAGCCTTGGACCGCTGCCCCACCGGATACAGCCACCAGCCAATCAGGAGCCACCTCTGACGTCAATGCGCCCTGCTCTGACATGTGAGCTTGTAACCCATGGCAACCTTAAAGGAGCCTGCGCGGAAGCCCTGACGTCAGAAAAAATGCCTTACAAATCGAAAAAAAAAAAAAAAAAAGAAAGCGAAAAAAACGAACAAAATGTCCTTTATACCACAGTGGACACGGTAAGTGCTATATTTGAAAACATGATAACTGATACTATTATAGACAGGCAATATATGGACTAAATACAGTTATGATCGCAGATGAACTTTGAAACATGAAGAACTCGATGAACTAATCATTATTACAAAGAACTAAGAACTATTGTTTTTTTATGTGCAGCCTTTGCTAGGCTTGTGGTCTAAATGTC